>NC_083345.1:10474361-10774361 GCF_019175385.1 Lycium barbarum | reverse complement strand
GGAAAAGTCTGTCTTAAAAATAACTAAAAGTCTGCTTGAGGAGGCTTTAACTAAAAGTCTGCCGGAGGAGGCATAGCGAAATTCAAACTCCCTCCGGCAGACTTTTAGTTAAACATAATTAAAAGTCTGCCGGACGGGCATAGCGAAATTCAAACTCTGTCTTGCGAATTTTTTAAAAAATTTTAACTGAGTGGGGATTCGAATCTGGAACCTATGAGTTTTAGCCGAAGGATAAAATTTAAAGACTACAAATATAAGGGCCAAAATTTAAAGACCACCCCAAAAGAAGGGCAATTCGCTCTAATGATAACCATAACTTGTCGTTAAGGAAAGTCTCATAATGATTCGCCAGTATTTGATTTTAGTGAAAAAAATACTTTTAGTAGGTCAAAATTTAAATAGTGATACGAAAAGATCCTATTTATGCAAATCACCCTTTACAATCTCATTTGCGACTCTGGGCTTCAACTATGATCCACTTTGCTAAGCCCGCACGAAAATTTGGAGACGTGGATTCAACTATGATCCACTATGCAAACGCGAGACAAAAAAAAGAACTTTTTTTTTGGAGATTTCATTCTTTGTAAAAAGAATATAGAAGCAAATTATACACTAAGCATAGTGTAAATTATTCAAATATTTGACGCATATTATATATTCATTAATTTGGTATAAACATCATTATGAGTAAGCATAACACATATATTTAAATATATTTCATTCTATCCACGTTCATTTTATTTTAACTCTAAATAATTTATTTTTAACGCAAATAAGAGGTTCTTAAAAGTAGACTTTATCTAAATCTCATAAGTACTATCATACTATTCTCACTACAAGTCTCTCGACGAACTAAAAAGAATCTTAACAAATGTTGTAACTAATATAGAAACGTAAAACCGATAACTAAACTTTAATCTTCATTCTTCTCTATTTAGTATTAGACATAGAGATCGTTTGCTTCTATCATATGACGTTTTCACTAAATTTATATTAATTTTAAGAGAATAAAAGTATTTAAAATAATTATTCCATATGATTTAAAATCTACCATTTCATGAATTCTTGACTAAAGATCCCTCTTTTTGATCTTTAGTCATGAATTCATGAATTATATCCGAATTTGCGCCGTGTAAGGCCCCATTCAGGGAAGCGCTCCTACCAACTTTTTATATATGGTTTATAAAGTTGTTGACATTGGATTCATCATTCCTACTCCATGGTCGGTATTTCTCACATAGAATTTTCGAATTTAGGTGCCAGATTTTTCCTTCACATTCAACTAAATTGAACGACTATTTATTTTCTTCTTTTTTCTCATTTAAACAACTAGAACCACGCTTTTTTGACTTGACTAACAAGAGTCTTCTGTTTTGTTAAGCATCAATCTTGGTCGAGGCACATTTTTTCTACCTAGAAATACCTAAATGTTGAAGAATTGCCTATTTAGTAAATAAAATAGTCCAAGACCTAGTACATCTCATAGTTTAAGTAATTATTTGATAACGCGTCATCTATTATTTGGAAAAAAACAGTAGTAAACGCTAAGATAGTTTAATGGTGATATAAACACATTTCTAAAAGTATTTCAAGATATGAAATTAGTGGAGATGGAGGTCCTCTGACCAATTTAAAGTATGAATAGGGTGTTGCTTCTAAAATCCAAAAGGTTAACAGTATTACTTTACCTCCTGTTTGGATGGTGGTTCCTGGCTCATTAATGTATGGTTTTGTATGAAATCATATTTGTTTTTATTGTTCTTAAAATTTTGTGGTATGTAATGTTGTAAAAGGCGGGAGCGTGAGGCGGGGCGTTTTGTTTAGTACGGTACGAGGCGTATGCCCCGAGGCACGGGGCGTGAGCCCCATGGATCTTTAAATTTTTAATTTATAATATAGTAAAATAGTATAGTGACACAAAAATTATAAAATAATATGAATAGTTTTAAAAATTTAATAACATGATTAATGAAAGTCATAGAAAGCAAAACTTCTAACATGATTTTACAAGTATAAATAATTGCAATGATTTAAAGTTATTATGAGATACAAACCATTTTTAACTCCTTAACTTTCAAACAATAAAATAATCACAATTTATAAAGCATACTACTATCATATATACTATGCAATTTACCTCCCTAAAAGAAAATAATCAATAAGCTTTATCAAATTATAATTAAAACATCACTCCTTTATGAATAAAAATAAAATTACTTTCAAATAGCAAAATAATAAACTATGATAATTTTGAGACACATGAAAAAAACGTGAAGACTAATAGCAAGTGAAGATGTAAAATTCAGCTTTATATTTTTAAAAGAAATATTAAGTGATATTCACCCTCGCAGTGTTCTCAAATAATAAATATGCAATACTATTGTTCGTTATTTGAGTTATTCTCAATTGTTTTATTTCTATAGATGAAGCAAATTATTAACCATCATTCATTTAATAAAGAATTATAAGGGTCAACAATGTTAATTGGGGAATTTGACACATAATTTGTGTAAGAACTCATAGGCGAGCCCTGAGCGTTGGGCATTAGGTGTATTTAGGACATACAGTTTGGCGCTTAGGGCGTACAGTCTGGCACTTATGGCGTAAGTCTCACAGAACTAAGCCCCACACATAAGCCTCTAGGCATTTTGCCTGTGCTCCGCCCCGGGACGAGCCCCGAGGCGAGTCCCGGAACTGCCTTTTAAAACAGTGGTGGTATGGTGTTGTAAACTCGTGGTTCATCCCATGGTTATATAACCATGACAAGTCCCAATTTTTGTAACTACGGATTTGGTGATTTTTCCGTGATTACGTATTTCATTTTCCCATTATACCCCACCCTCCACCATCCACCCCACCCCCGCTCCACCCTCCAGCATCCACCCTCCCCACCCCCACCCCATTCTCACCCTACCACTCACCCCCGCCCCACCACTGCCCCACCCTCGACTATCCACCCTCACCCCACCCACGCCACTCACCCCCACCCCCACTCCCTCCCTACCACCCACCCCCTCTCTAATCCCACAACCACCCACCTCACACCACCAACCCTCCACCACCCAACCCCACTCCCACAACCACTCACCCCCACCCTACCACCCACTTCACACCACCCACTACCCCTCACCACCATCCACCCCCACCCCACAACCACTCACCCCCACCTTACCACCCACTACCCCACCCTCATCCCATAACCACCCACCTTACACCACCCACCCCTCCACCACCCCCGCTACTACCTACTTATTTTTTAAAGTTTCTATTTTATTCTTTACCTGAGTTTTATTACTAATATGTATAAACTAATTTCTAATTAAGAGTTAAGGGTATTTTAGTAAACTTACAAGTTATTATACAGTATCATACAGTCAAACCAAACAATACAAATGTTATTAAACCACAACAAACGATACAGTCTATCTAAACATTGTGTTCATTAATACAGTACAATACAATACAACACCATACTGTATCATATCATATTGTACATTAATGAACCACAGGAAACAACCATCCAAACAGAGGGTTACTGCCATGTTTGTATTTTTGACAAAATGTCAAGTCCAAATAAATACAGTGTAGATACGGAATTTAAATTTGATAAATTCAACTTCTACAAAGACAGAACCCAACACAGTATTTTTAAACTAAGGGATCGAAATTCAATATTTATTGAAATTTAATAAAAATATTTACTATATATATTTATATTTCGTGCCAAAAATATTGATTCAGTTGAACCCATGTTCCATCTCCTGGTCAATTCTTGTTATTGTTATTCTATCTTATGAGAAGTTCCCCTTCTACAAATTTACCCGATGAGCACAATTCTTGCTCAAGTAGGTGGTGCCTGTTTTCATAACTTGCTAAATTTTATCATGCAACAATTATCGCTTACCCTAATACTCCTGCTCTGAATCTTACTGCTTATATTTCGTGCTGAAAATGCTGATTCAGTTAAGCCCGTGCTCCATCTGCTGGTCAACTCCCATGTCTCTTCAGTTCAGAATTTCAGGTGAATACAAAGACATAATATTCAAAACAAAGATTCTTTTTCAATAATGTACCCCATGTTTTCAGAAGAGATTGTAGGCCCCTTAAAAGCTGGCAAAATATGTGCAAAATTGATGTATATGATACAATAGCCCTTCCCCATGCTACTTCACCCCACAACATTTAAAGTCTACTTTTTATAGGTAAATTTAAAAGCGCGTAAGTTCTATGTGTATTTTATATCGTTAAGTTAATTTTGATTTATAATAATAGGTAAATCTTATTAGTGTATGATATCATGACTTAAAAAATAGAAAGTAACCTACTACAAACGGTTAAATTAACCTAATAGCGTAAAATTTATTTACATTATCAGTGTATATAATTTATATTCAATTTTGGAAAAGAAACCTCCCCCACCCTCACAGGCTCCAACATGACGTACATGTGATTTTTGGAATATGTGGATTTATTCCAATGGACATTACTGCCATTCATTCATGTCAATATCTTGAAGTATGACTTCTCCATTTATTCTCTGCCACAAAGGCATTTTTCACTGTGCGCATTAATAATTGAATTGATCCAAGAACCACAGTACAAACTCTTTGCATTTAGTGCCATCACTTCATATTGCAAGGTTGGAGCCTCTTTTTTGCAAAGTTCATGTTCTCCCATACACCATTCTTGTTGATCCAAGATACCCTTTAGTGCATTTTGTTATTCGCATCCACCAATCCAAAAGATCCATCCACACTTTAATATATTGTACCGGGTGCTCTTTTGCTTGTACCTTACCTCAAGCTCTTTTTTTTTGAATGACCGATAAATCCCTTTTTGATGAACGAAAAGTCTGTGAGACCCAGCGACGCACGGTTCGAAATCTGTAGATAATGGGTCTGTCATTCTATCCTTCTCCACTTAAATATCAGGCTTTTGTCTATGATAGGGTTCTAACTTAGCCCAACTATTAGACTTAGATCCTAAAATTTTAGAAGCATCCACCTAATTGGAAAAAAAAAAAAAAAAAAACAGAAAGAGAAGAAGTCTCCTTACCTAAGTTTTTGTTATTTTTGACTATTTTATTCTACCTACATCTACTAATAACACATGGCTTGAGTTACACCCTCTTTACCACACCGCCCCGCCCCTCCCCCTCACAACAACCTATGCCACACACACTTCCTATATACACATAGAACTAGTATATACTTGGAAAAAGTAGGAAAATTTAGGGATCATAAGAAATGGGAAGTTTTCAAACAAAGGACAAAAGCTATCCAAAAGACAAAGTGGTAGAAGGGTTGAAGCATAACGTAAGATTTCTTCAAGCTGAGGTAAATGAAATAATGTGCATGAGGGAATATGAGAGCCAAGTTAATGCACAAGAGATGATCATATTTGCATTGAAAGAAGCAGAGTGGAAGAAGGAAAGGAAGAAGCTAAAAGAAGAAGTGAAGAAGTTGAAGAAGAAATTGGAACAGAAAGAAGAAGAAAAGTTCAAAGGAGTAGAAAATGATGAGATGTTTAGTGTAAAAGGAGATAAATGGCGGCATCAATTAGCAACAAGCTATTTGTTGGAGCAAATTAGGAATGAGGAAGCTATAAGAGATGAGGCTATTGAGAAGTGGAAACAACTTTATTTTGCAATCAAGATGGAGCTTGATGATCTTATTCATAGGACAAATCAAGGTACCTCCATTAATATCTTGTCATAGCAGCACTTCATTTCTTGAAATAAATGAACTAGTTAAGATCATAGGTATGTTCAGTCTTGCTTTATATCCTTTTCGTAGAAACTGCTGTATACTGTAACTATGACAGGAAGCTGATTTATGTGAGTCCCAAATCATTTAGTTAAGGCCACAATGTCCTACAAAATGAGTAGTTAATCTTTTTCCCTTTTCATTCATCTTCCTTCGCTCCCTATCGGGTCCAGGGGGGAGGTTCTAATTCTTCTTTCTCTACCTTCCCCGGACAACACTTGTGGCCTGTGGTTGTGGGATTACAGTGGGTATGCTGTTGTTGTAACATGAAAGGTTGTTCCCTATGCCTGTCTTTTGCAACTAGAAAAGGAATTTTTTGTTCTTTTTTCGTTCACTTTCACACTGAAACTTGAAAGGAAAAGTCAATTAAGAGAAATTTATAGCTATTACCCGCAGGTTATTCTTTAGATTGTTCTACTCGTTTAAAAATTCTCATATGGTCTAATAGAACATAAATTTAAAGAAAAACAAAGATAAACTATTAATGAACGTCCTTCAAAGAAAAAAGCGAATTCTATTCCCTAACTATGCACTAGCTAAGTTCTACTTAACATTTTATCCAGATCCTCTATGCATACTCTAGCTAAATATGTGGTTAATAGGCATAGTATTAAAATTTTGAGATAAATGTGTTATTTGTTTTAGGAGGAGGACTCTGCTGGAAAACAGAGCAAATGGAATTATTGGAGAAGCTGCATATGGAGCTAAAAGAAAAGGAGGAAAAAATTGCACTTCTAAAGGAGGAAATAGCTTCAAAGGAGCAACAAGAACTCAAGAGGGAGAGGGAGATAGACATTATGAGGCAAAGCTTGAAAATCATGAGCTACAATATGAAGGTAGCAAGCTTTTCTAAGAATCTTTCAAAAAGCTTGCATCTGTAAAAGGTAGTCATTTTAAAGGAGAATGATAGTACTACTAGTTCATTTTGTTTTCACTCTGCATATGATATCTGTATTAGAGCCATGGGCGGAGCCACCTTCGGCGAAGGGTGGTCAGGTGCACACCCTTCGTCGGAAAATTACGCGGTATACATAAGTTAAATGTTAGCTACAATGAGTATCTATTCAATTTTGCACACCCTTAACACAAGTAAGAAGAAAATTTGCACACCTTCATCAAATTCCTGACTCCGCCACTGATTAGAGCCTCAACTAATTTGCATACGGCACCACATAAGGCCCATTAATAGTGGAAGCGCTCCCTAACAGAACTTTTTCCTATCTAAATTTAGAATTTGAAACATCTAATTAAGGATGAAGAAATTCCATTCATCCCACCACAATATATAGAATTGGTGGTGGTCCTCTCAATTGATGCTTCTTTCATGCTATCTCTTCTTTGTTGTTTGCGAAGTGTATTTCTTCTTCAAATTTTTGAGAAGGCAATTATTTTAGTACAATTACTTATTACTAGAGCAAGTTTAAGATGTAACTTACTTTGATTTGAAACACAATTTGTACAAAATACTAGTACAACTAAATTGGAGATAACTTAATTCCTTCTTTAAAAGGTATTTTCCCCTTTTCGTTACATTACAATTTGATTCCTTCTTGAAGAAGGTATTTTCTCTTTTATTTGATGTAATAAATTTTAGGGCTGTTGTTTTCACCCCTTTTTTTTAATTCATGAAGGAGTTTGTGGATTATTTTTTTTCCTTTGTTCACAAATTAATTCCTTCTTGAAAGTGCCAACTTGAAGAAAACCAATAACTTATTAACAATAAACAATCGTTATCTCCATTTATAGTCATGTTAGAAAAGCTGAAATACCATTTTCAAATCTTTTTAATTAAGCCGTAAATACTTTGTCTTATAAGAATACTAAAACTATTAACAAAAACAAGCAGATACACATCTTAAAACAAAATGCATTATATGCCTCTCATTGTTTTATCATTTTTAGTTTTGTAATAATTAACAGAAATACACGTATAATATGCTTGTATAAAGACTAGTTAAGTGAAGAATGACCAAGGCAATGTACAATTGCATGAATAAAAACCATACATATATACAGCTACTTGTTGTGGTGTGATTGTTATTTACAACCTTTACCCTGACCTTTTGAATATCAACATTGGAGAATTTTGATACTTTGCATTTTATCCAATTGATATGTTCTTCTCTTCTGTCAGTTGTGGCCTTGGAACAGTTCGATAGTTTGATCTCACATTCTGAAAAAATAATAAGAAAGCATAAAAGTAAATACATATCATATTTATCCATATATTGTTTCTCAAAATCTATGTTGCTCGAACTCTCCAAAAATGTTGCAACACCCATATCCTATCCTCAAAAAATAGACTTTTTTGGAGGATCCAACGCACACTGCCGACATTTTTGAACAGTCCGAGTAACGTAGCTCAAAACGGTAAGGCGAAAATGGAAAATGCAAGTACCTCTAACAGAGTGATGTAATAGAAGTCCTCCATGTGCTGCATAAGTGCACTGCCATCTCTGATTGCTAGAAATATGTTAATCTCTGTGTTCAATATTTTCTCAATAAGTTCTTTTTCACCTTTCATCTGCACAAAATGTTACAATAAGTAAAACATATTACCAATGAGTGATATGGAACACAACTAAGAAAAAGGAAATAAAGGTGCGGTGAACAAAGGTGGAGAAACATACAAATTCACTAACAATAACATCAGGTGTGGCCTCTCCAATAACATCGCCTTGGTAACCATCTTCCAGGAGTTCTACATTATCCTAAAACGTATTGTTCCGATACATAAGAATTAAATAACAAACTCCTTTCAAGCCAGGAACTGTTGTGTTTGAAATTCAAAAATGAACAAAATTCTGATGCTTTATAGTGTATGAAATGACAGATTAAAAGGTTTGAAAATGAATCAACTCACCTTAGTGTTTTTCGGATCTCCAGCTGCCAAATAAAGGGGTTGAGCAACATGGCAGTAGCCCATCAAACGAGGAACTGTTGGTATTATATCTCTGTGATTTACAACCCTCCAGCTGTCTTTAACTTTCTACAATATAAGAAGCAACTGGGTTATATTGAGTCACTCGTTATTTAACAAAATTAAATTCTCAGCTCAATTTCAAAGCAACCCAAAGTGATTTTGTAAGGTCACTTTTTTTGAAGAGCTAACAAAATTTCATGCTTTCTTTCACACAGTATAGTTTAGCTTCATTAAGAGCTCAGGATAGCCGATCAACAAAGACGTGATACTCTCTTTTTCTTTACTTTATTTGTCTGCCAGCAAGAACAGATTTAAAAGAAAAAAGAAAAAGAAAAACTGCAAAGATTGACATAAACAAATGGCAAGACCATATTGGCAATATAGGATATAGTCATTCTCAACATAAGCACTTCACATCTGCAGAGAAGAAATTATACCTCATTATAAACTTCAGCGAACTTTTTGTTTCCAACTCTTGGAGATCCAAAGTTGTACATGGTCACACATATAGCTCCACGCCTAACACAACCAACAAGAAAGATGAGTCACAAATGTAGTGTTAGCATGATTCATAGGTAAACAGATGAGATGGCAGGTATAAGACGTAAGAGATAGCGGTCTTGGTTTTTCTCCACAAGCACTTCAAGAAAAGGGTCGCCCGACAATTTGGCACTAACAATTGCAGACATATTCTTTCTGGGAGAACTCTTTATTTTGCAAGATATTTCATTATTATAGAACAATCAGCAAGCAACTTAGCAATTAGAATTTACTTAGGGTCATCTGTGATATGGTTCTACCAACAATTATACAACTTCTGCTCTTAAAAGAAGATCCAATTTTGAGGAATTCTATGCAAGTCTCCAAGAATGAATAATATATCATAACATAACCAAAGCACTATAGAAGTATAGAAAAAATAGTGTGCTTAAGAAAGAAAGGTGGGTGCCATTGGATCATTTGAACTTTCCCAAAAAGCCTACTGACTCTGTGGTCAACCCAGTATGACCAAATTCTGACGAACACTACAAACATGTTAAATAAACAGCAAAAAACAAATCATGGATGTCCTAGGTTATTGTAGTGGTTGGCTAAGATGTTGATAAATGGCGAATCATATAAAATGGATGGGAGATAAGGTACGGGAATAAGCAGAAAAAGGAGGAGCTTACTTAGCTAGTTGACTTGATGATAGTTCAAGAGCGAGAAGAGTAGCCAATGCACCACCAAGACTGTGACCAGTCACGTAAACATGCCATTTGTTTGGCGGATCAAGATCACCATCCCTGGAAAATATATTTAAATATTAATTGGTGATGTGACATCAATGATTAGTGGTGAAGTAAGAACTTCCTAAACAGAGAAGAGAAGCCCGAAAAAAAATGCTGATGCTGAAGGCAATTGTCAACGGCTTGAGATAATTAAAATATCAAATCAATATCCTCATCCAAAGATAAGAGCTATGATATCTTATCTTTCCTTCACCCTTCCGGAGGTAATCAAGGGAAATGAAGCATTATACAATTTTGTTTGACAGGCCACTTACCGATAGCCAATTGCTTTTTTGATCAGTGAGATAAGCCTAATCCTAACTGAATCATATGCACCTAGGAAACCACTGTGAACCTACAAAAATAACCTCTGGTTCTGATAATGAGAAGGATTATAAATATAAGTAGAGTACATACATAATTCAGGCACTAAGATAGAAAAGTAGGAATTTCAATGCCACCTGAACTTCTTGCTTGAAGTCACCACCTATCCTTTCAGGATTCAACCTGCAGAGTAGGAGACAACACAGGATACGAAAAAAATGTAGACAGTGATTGCTTAATTATATAAACTTTCTAACCAACATCCAAATAATGAAGATGCGAGGACATATAATTCATATTCAAAATTAACAAAGTACTTGGTTATTTCTTATTGTTTCAAATTCTTGTTTGAAGATTAAACTTTTTTCAATGGTGTCAGTTAGAAAATTTCTTGTGAAATTCTGGAAAACCTTTAGCTATGATGGTATTTTCAGTCTACACTTTACTGATGCTGGACAGAAGGTTATCTTCCATCTAAGAAAATGAAATTGTTTCTTTCAGCATAGTAGACAGTTGTATTTCAATAAAAGTACACTTTCCGAGAAGTTAGAGAAGGATGAAAATTAGTTGTTTACTATAATAGGAAAAATAACCTAGTAGTAAAGAGAAACCAGAAGGGCAAGGTAGAGAAGAAGAATATGTTACCCTGCAGGAACTAGCATCAAGTCCGTCACAAGATCCTTCCATTTAGTCTGGATCAAAGAACAATCAGTTATCTCCATGTAGCTAAATCAACAAGGTTTACAGATGTGTTTAACAACAGAACCTACTTGTTCGGTTCCCCTGAAAGCAACAACTAATCGATTCCTAGCTGAATCACGCCAGAGCGCTACCTGCAGCTCTTGCAGAATCCAAAATCAGTAGAATAGCTTTCTTGGATCAAATAAAATCAGATCTAAGAAACCTGATACTCCCTCCGTTTCAATTTGTTTGTCATAGTTCGACTCGGCATGGAGTTGAAGAAAATAAAGAAGACTTTTGAATCTTGTGGTCATACATATGCCATGTAGGATGTTGGCTGTAAAGAGTTACTAAATACAGAAAGTGGCATTCTTTTTTAAATAGACTAAAAAGGAAAGTAAGACAACAAATTGAAATGGAGGGAGTACAAACTAAGAACTGATAGCCAGCAATATATGAACTTGCCTCTGTGTCGGTTGACTCATTATCTAAGAAGCATAATTTGTCAAATTCAGATTTGATGAAAGTCGGATGTCCCATAGAAGTGGCTAGCATTGCCCAAGCCTCCATGGCAGTCTCTGCAGTTGAGAAAAGAGACTTCATTTCCTCAGCTTTCTTCTCGTCCAACACTAGTCCATCTTTATTCATGAGGATATCATTTTCCAGTCCAGTTGAAGACTCTTCTTTAGCATCACCCTTTCCAAAAAGACCTGTTCCTTTGTTGAATTGAGAAACTGTAGCATTTAGAACCATCAATGCTCCCAAAATGGAATCGGTTTGACGCAATAAGTCTTGTGTCACCTTCTTGATATCTGGAAGTGTTAACTGAATGTTGTTAAGAACAGGTGATTCATTTTCTTGCTTTTCAGGAGTTGCAAGACCAGATTCAACATAACCCGCATCTGCAGTTTTTCGTGATTGCGACCCAATCTTATTTAACAAGTCAAGATTATCCCACTTTATAGTCTCCGGAGCAGGGAGACCAAATCTTTGAACAACATTTTGATTGACAGTATCAGCAAAATTCTTCCAGAAATGCTTATCTGATTGAGAGCTCTCGAAAATCTTAGTGCCAGGGGAATTATGCTCATCGGTTATGTCACTTTCATCATGATTAAACTCCATTTCACCACCAACTTTGGTGGCTTTCGAATTATTTGAGAATTTTGATTCTGGGGGCATGCTCGAGTCATCCAAGTTGGACGATTTCTGAGACTCCAGTAGTACATCCGATTCCACAACAGGACCATCGGGATTCTTGCTGCTGCTAGTTGAATCATTATAAGCATCATTTAGTAGCTTCAGCTGCCCGAAAGCATACTGGACGAATTGTCGAGCTTGCACAGTCTCTGAACCCAGAACTGTCTTCAGAGCAGACTCAAACCCATTTTTTTTCAAAAATTCTGTAATGATTGGGATGTTCCACCACTTCTTTTCTTCTTCAATTTTCTCGAAACTCTTGTACTTAATCTGTATCATGTTATTAGGACAATTAGTGAAATCTCGAATTGGATAAACATTAAATTGGGAGAGGCACACATTCGATACTAGAATAGATTATTTTATTGCCAATTAACTCTCATCCAGGAAGCCCATAGTCAGATAGAAGTTCCAGATAAAATATAAATTGCAACGAACCAAAAGAAAATGAACCAACCAAACATTAGGTAGATTACTAACGCATAAACAAGGTCTTAGTGCTCTTGAACCCTGAATATGCCTCCAGATTCAAATCACCTTACCTCTATCTCTATCTTCCCACCACCGCCCATTCCTTCCAAATCAACCAGCAGTTCATGAGAATCTCCTAGAAAAGCACATTTCTGTTAATTTCACAGATTAAAACATCAATGGAATCCATATACCAGCCAAATCCTTATATCAGCGCTTATATCGGTTATGATATTGTTCAGAAGTATAACTATAGAAAACAAATTTGGTCCCTTTATGAAGTTTTCTTCTTTTGTCAATTTGTTTTGTGAACAATGAGACACCTTCAACGTCATCATCAAAACACAACCAATATGCATATTGAAGAAGAACTCAGAACTTTTTCCGTCTATTTTGGTACGATAAGTTGAAAAGGAGGTCAGACCTTATTTTACATGAATAATATTTTGGCCCACAAGAAGGCTAGACAATTATGTAAAGTACAAGTTCATGAGATCCATTTCTTGAGTTCGTACCATCACAGAGGTGTTCCAAATTAACTGCTGCGTTCCCCATCCGTTTATGTGGAGCCACCAGATTTGCATCCCAAGCTGCAAGCTGACAATAGTTATGAACAAATAATTAGATCCAGAGTTGAGAGTCAGTATCTAAAAAGACAAGAAGCAGACCATTGTGAATGTCTTAAGACAACATAAACCAAGATGTGCTTTTCCAGGTCCCTAAATTCTAGCCTGACACCAATAACCTTAAACAGCATGATTTTGTTTGTTTTAATTCAGTTAATACTATGAATTTCAGCAGGAAGTAGAAATACAAAGCTAAAATTCAGTAGGTACGAGACTGTTGGATATGGGAAGATTGCCTACATGCCCTTAATTGTATAGCAGTCACTCAACTCAGTTAATAGAGCAGTGTCCATAGCAAGCATCCATAAATGACACGTGGTATATCGACAAAACTTAAAGCTTTTCAAATTGCATATCTCACTAGAGCTGCTCACTTTTCATCAGGAGATTTAGTATTGCAATAGGTAATTCTAGTTCATATAGTCCACATGCAGTGTATTAAATTTTCATCATTTAATTTAGAAGAGCTAAGTTATTTCAAATTGAGGTCATGTATCAAAAGCAAATTGTTACTGTTTCTGGAATGCTATCTTTACTTAATTAACCATTAAAAGGGAAAGATGAATTCAAGTTATCAACCTGAAGATCGTTCAGAGGTGGCTGCTTAATATTTAGAGAAAACTCCTCATTCCATGTTGGCTCTTTTGTCCTGCAACATCAATTCACGAAATTAACAATTTTTCTGTTCTTGTGTGATGTTACAAGATTGAAACAGTTGATAGTTTGAACAAATGAAAAAGATAGCTCTATTCTCCTATAGACAATAGCAATTGCAGACCTTTTGCCTTCTTGATGACAAAGTAAAAGGACTAAGAAGCATGCAACTTCAAATAAGAGATTGGTGGAAATATCGCATTCAAGATAACAAAGAATATGAGTTAAGGATAAAAAAACAGTTGAATTCTACTTAATCCAGTATAACTCTTTACAGTTGAAAAATTTGCACCATAACACATGACCAACTACCTACCCCCATTTCACCTTGCTTTTGACAACTTGACTATCTAATTCTAACACCACATACGGATCACTTGTTCCCTGAAAGTTGGATAGAAAATTATGCAATTAAATCAGAGCTGGAGTCAGGAAATAAATGCATAAGTAACCATTTAAATGAGGAGAGAATAGTGAGGCTCGTTCCAATTGAATTTTGATAATTTGCTAATATTGAAAGGCAGATACCTTACCCAAGGATCCATTGCAGGAAAACTGAGACCTTTCTTTAACTTTATGAACAATTGGCCATCATAAATTTCACGCACAAATGACCTGGAACATAGTTCTCAAAGATGAGATAGAATTTTCAATCATGATCCACTCATTTGCAATTGCACATGCATGAATTTAGTTTTGGACACACTGAATTCTTTGTCTAAGATTTGGCTAAAAATTAGCAAAACTAAGTTGAATAAGACATAATCAAAGCTGAATAAGACATAATCAATCAGATATCAATATCCAACCAATTTAACAGACCTATAAATCAAATTCCTACAGTTGAATTTTTCTACTTCAGTAAGAAGAAACAACTACATACTCCGAAAGAAATATGGTTTTGCAATTAGCCGCATCCACCTCATGCTTTCCAATATTGTCCTGATCAAGCAATATCAAAAGAACCAAAATGAATCAGACTTGAAAAATAACTTAATCACTTACTTTTTTCTCCATAAACATTTCAAGATATGTAATAGTATTACTTTCAAGCTTAAATCCCTGCTAAGTAAATTTTGTATCAAAATATCCCTTATATGATTATGATGAAAATATTCCCTTCATCTATTTTCATGAGTTTGGGGGATAAGACTAATACAGGAAAATCAAATTTATGTTAATTTCCTAAACTAGAATTGCAACTGCCTGATAAGTGCTCAAACAAGAATACAAATGAAAACAAATTACTGAGACTCAAAGATCACAGCTTTAAGGCAGCACAAAATTCAAAACTTACAAGCATGTCCTCAATAACTTCTACAACAAATTGAAAAGAACCCACAATGCAAGATACTTTTACATGCAATTTTCTTCCTCTAATCAACGGCCAATACATATCATCATGCTTATTTACAAGCAATGAATCAACCAATCGATCGATCAACTATACCTCAATCACAAACTAGATGGGGTCAGCTATCAGGGGCGAAGTCAAGCATAGCTAAGGGGATTCATCCGAACCCCCTTCGGCGAAAAATTACACTATCTATACATGGTTAAAATTATTTTTTATGTATATTTAGTAGATGTTGAACCCCCTTCGACATCTTCGTGTGTTCATTTCTACATATTTTGAAACCCCTTAGTGAAAATTCTAGTTCCGCCACTGTCAGCTATAAGAATCCCCAATATCCATTCGCTATATTTGAGTCCATTTTCAATTCATGAATAAAGAAAGAAATAGAAAAGTGACTAACTGCATACATACCAACATTCTTATTCACAAAGATGAAATTTTTAACTAATCAATCAACTACACTTCAATACCACTAGTTGGTGTCAGCTATAAGCATCCTCAACTATAAGCATCCTCAAAAAATGAACAACTACATACATATCAACATGCTTATTTACAAAAATGAATTGATCAATCAATCAATAAACTACACCTCAATCCCAAACTAGTTGGAGTCAACTATAAGAATCCTCAATTTCCATTCACTCTATTCGAGTCCATTTTCAATTTATGAATAAAGAAAGAAATAGAAAAATGAACAACTACATACATTAACATTCTTATTTACAGAAATGAAATTTTTTGACTAATCAATCAAATACACCTCAGTACCACTAGTTGGAGTCAAGCTATAAGAATCTTCAATATCCATGGCTCTATTTGAGTCCATTTTCAATTTATGAATTAAGGAAAGAGATAAAACTGAACAACTGCATATACATCAACATGCTTATGTACAAAGATGAATTAACCAACAACAACAACAACAACAAGCCCAGTATAATCCCACCATGTGAAGTCTGGGGAGGGTAGAGTGTACGCAGACCTAACCCCCACCTTGAAAGGTAGGGCGGTTGTTTCCGAAAGACCCTCGGCTCAAGAGAGGAGAACAAGAGAGGAAAAACAAGACAAAAGGTCAGATAGGACCAAGCATATCGAAAACAATATGAAAGCAAGGAATCACAACAGCGAGAAAGTCATGGTAGAACAGTCCGGAAAGAAAGGAACATTAACTACTATAGATAAATAAGATAACCAACAAATATAAGCAGCAATCAAATGGCAATAAACAAATGAGCAAAACTCAACTACTATGGTGAAAGAATTAGCCACCTAGCCTTCTATCTTAATCTGAGTCCTCCACAACCTCCTATCTAAGGTCATGTCCTCGGTGAGCTGAAACTGTGTCATATCCTGTCTAATCACCTCTCCCAAATACTTCTTCGGTCTCCCTTTGCCTCTCCTGAAACTGTCCATAGCCAACCTCTCACACCTCCGCACTGGGGCATCTGTGTCTCTCCTCTTCACATGCCTAAACCATCTCAGTCTCGCTTCCCGCATCTTGTCCTCCACCGATGCCACTCCCACCTTGTCTCAGATATCTTCATTCCTAATTCTATCCCTCCTAGTGTGCCCACACATCCATCGCAGCATTCGCATTTCCGCGACTTTCATCTTCTGAACGTAAAATTTCTTCACTGGCTAACACTCCGCCCCGTACAATAAAGTCGGTCTAACCACCACTTTGTAGAACTTGCCTTTAAGTTTTAGTGGCACTTTCTTATCACACAGCACTCCGGAGGCGAGCCTCCATTTCATCCACCCTGCACCAATACGATGTGAAACATCGTCGTCGATATCCCCATCTCCCTATATAATAAACTCAAGATACTTGAAACTTCCTTTCTTTTGAATGGCCTGGGTACCAAGCCTCACTTCCTCGTCAGCCTCACGCGGTAGGCCACTAAACCTGCACTCCAAGTATTCTGTCTTGGTCCTACTCAATTTAAATCCTTTAGACTCCAACGTCTGTCTCCAGCCCTCCAGCTTATCATTAACTCCGTTGCGAGTCTCGTCAATCAGGACTATGTCATCCGCAAACAACATACACCAAGGCACCTCACCTTGTATTTGTCGCGTCAATTCATCCATCACCAGGGCGAATAGAAACGGGCTAAGAGCTGATCCCTGATGCAACCCCATCATAACAGGAAAGTGCTCCGAGTCTCCTCCTACTGTCCTTACCCTGGTCTTAGCTCCATCATACATGTCCGTTATCGCTCTAATGTACACCACAGGTACACCTTTAGCCTCCAAGCATCTCCATAGGACCTCTCTTGGCACTTTGTCGTACACCTTTTCTAGGTCAATGAATACCATGTGCAAGTCCCTCTTCCGCTCCCTATACTGCTCCACCAATCTCCTTACAATATGAATGGCTTCTGTAGTCAAGCGACCCGGCATGAATCCAAACTGGTTCTCTGAAATAGACACACCTCTCCTCACCCTCATTTCCACCACCCTGTCCCACACTTTCATAGTGTGACTTAGCAGTTTGATACCTCTATAGTTGTTGCAGCTTTGAATGTCTCCCTTGTTCTTGTACACGGGCATCATTGTACTCCACCTCCATTCTTCTGGCATCTTCGCTGTCTTGAAAATGACATTAAACAACCCAGTCAGCCACTCCAAGCCTACCCTGCCTGCATTCTTCCAAAATTCCCCTGGAATCTCGTCAGGTCCAGTTGCTCTTCCCCTGCGCATCCTACGAACAACTCCCTTAACCTCCTCAACCTTTATACTCCTACAATATCCAAAGTTGCGACGCCTATCCGAGTGCTCCAAGTCTCCCAACACAATGCCTCTGTCCCCTCCTTCGTTCAAGAGTTCATGAAAGTATGACTGCCATCTCTGTCTAATGCGAGATTCCTGTACCAGCACTTGGCCATCCTCGTCCTTGATGCACTTCACTTGATCCAAGTCGCGTGCCTTCCTCTCTCTCGCCTTGGCGAGCTTAAATAGCTTCTTATCCCTACCTCTGTCCTCTAGTTCTGCATAAAGGCGTTCAAAGGCTGCCGTTTTAGCCGCCGAAACTGCCAACTTCACCTCCTTTCTCGCCATCTTATACTTTTCCCTGTTCGTCCGCTTCTCTTCATCATCCTTGCTATCTACCAACTTCACATATGCCTGCTTCTTTGCTTCTACCTTTCCTTGGACTTCTCCATTCCACCACCAATCCCTCGGTGCCCACCACGGCGGCCTCGTGAGACCCCCAATACCTCTCTAGCTGCTTCCCTAATGCAACTGGCCGTCCTATCCCACATACTGCTCGCATCCCCCCTACTATCCCACGCTCCCATAGCCATCAACTTCTCCCCCATCTCTAGGGCACTAGACGGAGTCAAACTTCCCCACCTAATCCTCGGTCGTTCATCCACGACCCTCTTCTTCTTCTTCCTTCTTATCTCCAAATCCATCACCAATAGCTTATGTTAGGTCGTAAGATTCTCACTCGGTATGACCTTGCAGTCCTTACAGAGGCTTTTATCATCTTTTCTAAGAAGCAGAAAGTCTATTTGCGTCGCAACCACCGAGCTACGGAAGGTTACCAAATTAACCAACCAATCAATAAACTACACCTCAATTCCAAACTAGTTGGAGTCAAGCTATAAGAATCCTCAATATCCATTCGCTCTACTCGAGTCCATTTTCCATTTATGAATAAAGAAAGAAATAGAAAAATGAACAACTACATACATATCAACATTCTTACTTATGGAAAATGAAACTTCAAACCAATCACTCATCTACACCTCAATACCAAAATAGTTGGAGTCAAGCTATAAGAATTCTCTACATCCATTTGCTCTATTTGAGTACATTTTCAATAAAATAAAGAAATAGAAAAATAAACAACTACATACATATCAACATTCTTATTTACAAGAATTGAAATTTTCAACCAATCAATCAACTACACCTCAATTCCAAACTAGTCGGAGTCAGCTATAAGAATCCTCAAATATCCATACGCTCCATTCGAGTACATTTTCAATTTATGAATAAAGAGAAATAGCAAAATGAACACCTACATACATATCAACATGCTTATTTACAAAAATGAATTAACCAACCAATCCATAAACTACACCTCAGCTCCAAACTAGTTGGAGTCAAGCTGTAAGAATCCTAAATAATCAATATCCATAAGCTCTATTCTTGTCCATCTTCAATATATGAATAAAGAAGGAAATAGAAAAATGAACAACTACATACATTAACATTCTTATTTATAAAAAAAAAAAAAAAAAAAAATTATTAGCCAATCAATCAACTAAACCTCAATATCACTAGTTGGAGTCGGCTATAAGAATCCTTAATATGAATTCACTCAATTCAAGTCCATTTTCAATTAAAAAAATGAATATACAAATTAAGATAAGATTGAGAATTTACTGGAGGAGTAGTGTAAGCTTCAAAAGCAAAACCAGCAAGAATGACAGCTAAATTTATATCAAAAGGAGGCCTTTCAGTCTCCTTGTTATCTAATGAAAGGGGTTCAATTTCACTACTAGTTTGACAAGAACAAAAGAACAAATCTTTTGAACCAAATTTAGAGTAATTAAACAATCCATTAAGTTTCTTGGAAAAAAATAGTTTCTTGGAAAAAGAAACTGAATTGGGGTTCTTGAAATGATATAATCTTGGTGAAGAAGACATGGGAAAGTGGAGATGAGTTTGCAGAGTAGCCATGGAAGTGTGAAGATGAAGTGGCAGTTAGATGTAATTTAGTGGTGGAAATGAGGAGATTTTGGGAAAGAAAAATTTGTCCAGTGTTAGCCAATAAATGTAGGAGAGGATATTTTTAGATTGGGAGTGGAAGTGAAGTGTACTAAGGACTGCTTTAAAGAAAAAAAAAGTGGAACCATTGAGTGCTATTAAAATTAGGACAAAGGTGGAAATATGTCTCTTGATTTTGCGATTTAAAGTAAATATAAGTCTTATTAAAAAAGTAATGTATATATAACTTTGGCATTAAAAAATAATGTAAATATACCTCTGTTGTTACACAAATGGTGCAAATATACCCTTTTCGCTGACGAATTTTTTTAAAAAAAATTAATTATCTTATTTTTTCAATTAAAAAAATGTCACGTGTCTTTAAAAAACTTCTACCCATTTTTTATGAGTAGATATATTTTTATAAAGCCACATGATAATTTTTTTCTGGTGGATCGGGTCTGGTTTGTTTACAAAAATATCTCCGTGACTTTAAAAATCTACCCATTTTTTAAAATGAACTAGACCCGACCTACCAAGGAAAAAAATATTACCATGTGGCTTTAGGAAAATATATCTACTAAAAAAAATGGGTAGATTTTTTTCTAAAGCCAGTTGACACTTTTTTTAATTAGAAAATAAGATATATGATTTTTACAAAAAAAAATTGTTAGCAAAAAGGGTATATTTGCACCATTTTATATACACTACTTTTTTAACGAGCGGTATATCTGCTCTAAATCGTAAAGTTGATGGGTATATTTGCACATTTTCCCTTAAAATTATTACTATTGGAGAATTGACTCTTTTTATGATTTATTATGATTGTGTTAATACGTTACAATTAAATTCATTAAACTCTCATACGGTGTCGAAACTCATTGCCCATGGATAAAGAAAAACCGTTTCAACATCAAAAACAACAAAAACAAGAGCAAACATATAATAACGGATTCGAAACTGTTACTATTTGTAAAGTTTGTAGTTTTAATATGTATCAAATAGAAAGTTTGTCATGGGAACATTATTCAACTAAATAATCTTGTATGATATATTAAAATTTGAATGGAAGAAGATAAACTTATATACATCTTTTGTATTATATTTACAGGTCTTTTATGAGAAGAGTCATATAAATTGACTTTTTTGTCTGTTTAGCATAACGAAAAGTTTCAAAAAAATAAGATATTTAAAATTTAAATAAATTCTCAATATTTATTTTACTGAAATTTATTTTCTACCAAAAAGAGAAAATGAACTACTTATAAGTAGAAGTCATTTTCTCTTTATAAATATAACAGACTCTATAAATGTTGTTTTCAATCTTTAGAGTTAGAAAATATTACAAAAATAGTTATCTTCATATATATCATAACTTCAATAGCAACAACAACATACCCAGTGAAATCCCGCAATGTGGAGTCTGAGGAGGGTAAAGTGTACGCAGACCTTATCCCTATGTCGAAAGATAAAGAGACTATTTCCGAAAGACCCTCGGCTCATAACTTCCATAGCGTATACTATAATTATCATATGATAACATCAAAAAATAGGACAAAGAATAATTTTTCAAGTAATACTTTTTTGTGATGAAAAAGAGAAGTGAAATATTTCCTATTGACTTTATTTTTCTATTGAAAACATTTCTGGATGATTTCTAAAATGAGAGTGCGTGTACGCAAGGGGAGAATATGGAAGGGACGAGAAAACCCGTGGCGCCAAGTACCAACGGTCATGTCTCGGATTTTCGTAAATCCCCTATTTTATCTAGAATTATTATTGAGTTCTATGATTGATATCATTGGACATTTTGACTATTATTTGTTGGGTTATGTAATACGTGTCTTCTACAAACTTCTTTGGAACTCTATTTCGATGCAAAAAAAAAAAAAAAAACTTTAAAATTTAGAGGAATTTTGGAAGTCTAAATACCACGAGGGGTCTCATAGATATTTGAGATGGAAAACTATAACTCCCTACTGGTCGTTTGGACATAATTTGAAATCATGATATGATTTAAAGTTGAAAATTTGTTTGGGCATGTGATTTGTTGTATTTCTTAAATTGTGTTTTTTTTTATAAACCTAAAAATCACATAAATTGTGAAAACTATCAAAACTTCCTTAGCACTTATACCATCTTACCAAACGAGCAAACATAGTTCATAACAAAGTTAATATGCTGCCAAAAAACATTTTTTAAAAGATACAACATTGGTCCAACTTTAGTTTAATAAAAAGAAAATTGAACATGAGTTGTAGTGTAACTATTCTTTAATATAATCCTATCACATGGTACGAACAATCTCTTCATGTCGAGCATGCAATTCCGATCAGATGACCAAAAAGACGGACCAACATTGTTACTTCGAGTCAAGTTTTACATTTTAGAAATATATTTACCAACTTATGGATCTTTTTTTTTTTTTTTACAAAATTATAAACTTATGGGTCAAGTTTTACATTTAAATGATTTTGAAATCATGATTTGGAATCTCAAATCCTACTTTTTGGAGAATTTGGAATTTGAAATCATGATATATAGTTGATGTTAAAATTTTGTGCAAAATTTATACATAAACGGTAATTTGAAATCAAAATATGAAATTATGATTTCCGATCGCATGGTTAAACGCCTATTTAGACTTTGGACCCTCTATCTTTCGAATAGAGAGTGAGAGTTGGTCAACAACCGGTGGGGAGCAATTTAGTATGTGTCGTAACTAAGATTCCTATTACACCTAGAGTCAACTTCAATTCACCAAACGAAGGTTACATTCATCTCGACTGGCGGTATAGGCATTGTACGTAGACTCATACAAAAATACCGAGTAGAAGGTTAATGTATCAAACTGTACCCTAGCTTTTATAGTATATATTTTCAATCGTGTGGCAATTGATTCGATAAGTTACGTGTTTGGTGCACAAAGACCTAAATTATTTCAAGTGTTTGTTTTACAATCCGTTTCAATCTTGAAATAAAGAATCTGAAGTTTAAAAATATGTTTAATGAGTATTTCAAATTTCACTAGTAAAACATGTTCAAAATACACAAGACTTCCTGATACCTTTTTCAACATCCACTTCGATTACTCTCTTCTTTTTCAAAATTTCAACCAAATCACGTGAAAACACCTACTAAACCAGGTTGCAAATTGGTGTCCCGTCAACTTGTTTATAGAAAAGTGTAAAGAAGAAACATCAAGGACAAACACCCAATCTAGTTATGTAATTTGGGAATTAAACTCCAATTACTTGTATAGTGGAAAAACAACAAAGTACGAATTTGCAAAACCAAAGAAACTTTCTTATTACATACTGATGAGAATTCTAATGAGAGAAATCTCAATCAATAAAACAACTTCCCTAATACCAATAAGGTGCATGGAATTTAAAGCCATATAATAACCAAACCTATGAAATCATCTCAATCTATAAGAATCATTTTTGTAATTCTCTTTGTGAGAGATCTCCAACAATAAATCAAAAACTAGTAGTAATGTTTTCACTTATGCCTAATAACAGCATATGCAAACCCTGTAATTAAATGAAAATTAAAGATGATACGAACTGAGAAATGTGTTTCAGCCCTCATCTCTCTCACTTTTTGTCTGATCCAATTCCAAGTGTGTTCTTCACTCCATCAACTGCACCTTGAGCCATGTTGATCACTTGCTCTCCAGTCTGAATTACAAACAAACAAAAAAAATAAGAAGAATTAATAGACATATTATAAATAAATAAATAAATAAATAAATAAGGAAAAAGAACCGGAAGCTTTGAGTATATTAGTAAGTTTTTTTTAAGGATTAACTTATAACTGACAGTTAAAAAAAAATTGTACAATTTAACTTGTTATAGCAAGGAACTTTAGTTATCCAAAGATTGCTCGTTATTTTTCACGTTCTCTGACAGTGTAATTTTTTTCTAAACTATCAGTGTATATAAATTAAATTAATCCCTCGTGTCATTCAAAGTGACCGACCATGTCATCTTTATCCTTCAATTTACGCGCCCTGAACCTTCAACATCTTTAGCGAAATTTAAATATATTTTAAAATCTTGAACATTTTTAGAGAAATTCTTGAATTCGCTTATTATATATCTACTGATAGATAAATTACCTGCTGAAGGAATCCAGGGTTGTTCTGGTCTTTGTTTTGTTGAACAGATTCTTGAGCACTTTGGGTTGCATTTTCAGCCTTGTCAGCCATTGAATGTGCGGTACTCTTCGCTGAATCTGCCATTTGTTCTGTCTTGGCCTGTTTCATTTGTTGTTCATCAAGGGTATCAACTTTAGAAACAATGAAGTATAAAGAATAAAGAAAAAGAATAAACAAGTTTAAAGGATTTTACAAAGCTTTTTATTTTATTTTTTTCTATTACATAGAGGAACAACAATGGTTGATGGAAAATATAATAGGAACGTTCAACTGAAGTATTCTCGACACAAAATATATATATATAAGTATTAGATTTTGAATAGCTAATTTTAAACGTGTGATGGATTCAGTGGTAACTGATTAGAATCGTAACAATTACTAACATATCAAATTAAAGTCTGAAACCACTTTTGAGGATCAACAAAGCAGGAATGGAAAAGGGATTATGAGAATGAAACTCACACCTGTTGTGTGGAAGATTACTATTAGATTAAAAGTGTATATATATATAATATATATGTACACACACATATATACACACTTTATAAAAAAAACAACAATAACAATATAGTCTAGCTGACTGTTGATACTACTAGGGTACGTACTAGCTATAACTGTCCTGTACTATAAAAACAATTTTAATTTGTAACGACTAATTATTGCATGCAGTGTGAAGTATTACCTGAGCCTGGCCGTGGTACTCACCGGCTTGTTGAGCACTTGACATTTTGATTATTGATCCGAAAGATTTTTTTTTTTTCAAAAAAAAAATAGATAGATATTAGAAATTTTAGTTTTTGAGCTTGTTATATATTTTTTGAATAACTTCTAGGTTTGATTAGACCTATTTATAGTGATGTTATTGGTTTATTGATTGATGATCCATGTTTTTCTGCTTTTGACTGGGATTCCTGTGGTTAACTTAGTGTAGCATTTGGAATATATAGGAACTTTCATAATGACTCTAAATAGAGCATAAATTTATAATTTAAAGCTAAAAAATGATGCAAATACAATCCTTATATGTAGGAAATGGTGCTCGTTAAGAGGAATAAACTCTGAAAAATAAAGGAGGACTTACTAGAAAATCGTAAGATTAGATAAGAATTAATATGCACTGGTACAGAGTACCATGTACGGGTGGATTTATTAGTAGCAAATTCCGAAGTGATTTATACTTGGAGAGAAAAAACAGTGAACTCAATAGATGAGAAATATCACTGAATATAACTTAAAACTGTCATGCAAATTAATCCATTAAGTTAGTTAGCATGCTTTCTGTATACGGTAAAAATCGGGTATCTGCTGAGCCGGTGATACCGGTGACCGAGGGAAGAAAGAAACAAGCACATGCACGAAGACTTTCTTTTTGGATCGGAGGAGTGCTTGAACCGAGGAAAGGGAGGAACATCGTTTGGTCCGGTTTTCCCATGGCCGATTCCGTCGTGGCCGTTGATCCGTTCCATCGTGGCCGTTGGTCCATTTTGATCGTGGTCGGTGGTCCGTATGATCCGTTATACGATCGCCACGCGTCGGTAACGTGCTGCCATATTCAACTGTCAATCGTACGGGTGTCAGACCGTACAATCAACCTAATCCAACCTACTCCACTTCAGAGTTTTTTCTTTATTTTTTAGAAACACTTGTTGTATGAAGCCCATAGGGCAATACTATAAATAGGGGTCCCTACTTTTAATGGGTTGGCTTCTTGAACTTCATAACACTTGTAATAGCAAAATATATACAAATTCTCTCTATCTCCATACCAGATTTTGGTCCGGATTATTGCGCTCATTACTCAAATCTGTTCAATCAAACAATCTTCATGTATTACTAGATACAAAATCTATAGTAAACCGCTGATTATTAGTTGCTTCTCCATAGCATACTCATATATTTCTTTCCTCTATCAAATAGACCAAGGCACAACCACAAATCCTATACCTCACTCAAAAATTCAATTGATTATCCAAATTCGGGGTAAACAGTTTGGCGCCCACCGTGAGGCTAGGATAATAGTGGTCTTTGGTCTTGATCTCTATTTTACCCATCAAAATCAAAATATCTTCTGTTCGTCTCTGAAAAAACGGACCAAATGGCTAACAGTGGACAATCTGGTCACGTCAACAACAACGAGATTGTGGCCGAAAATGAAGGCACCGGGCCACGAGGATTACCAAACCCCGCTGAGCCGAACCCCGTTAATTCGAGGGAGGGCCTCAACCGGCAAAACACCGTGGACCAGGAGAATGCCGCCCAACCGGCCACTGATCCTCTAAATACTCACAATTCAATTACTTTGTCCCAAACACAAGGCCGGAAAGAACCGGATACCCCGAATGATAACATCGACTTACGTTTAATTTTTGAAATGTTGCAGGAACAGAGGGCAGCGGTTGCCGAACAAGGAATTGCAATTGCCCAGTTGCAAAACGGAAGAGATAAAACGACCCCGGAGAAGACGAAGGGTGTTGCTGAAATCAGAAGGAACGAAGCATAGATGGTTGAGAACAATGGGTCCGGAGCTGGCTCCTCCACCGAGGTTCTGAAAATGCTCGAAACTTTGGCAAAGCGGGTAGATTCAACCGAAAAGAGGGTGGAAACTTACAACTCTCGGGTGGACCAAATCCCGGGGGCTCCGCCTTTACTGAAGGTCCGGATTCGAAGAGGTACATCCAAAGGCCTTTTCCCCCGAGTGCAGCTCCGAAGTTAATCCCGAAGAGGTTCAAAATGCCGGATATCCAGAAATATGACGGCACAACGGATCCACACGAACACGTGACCTCGCACAACCTACGCTATAAAAGGCAATGACATGGAGGAAGATGAAATTGAATCGGTGTTGCTGAAAAAGTTTGGGGAAACTCTGTCGAAAGGAGTATTGACGTGGTACGACCATCTGCCCAAGCATTCAATCACTTCTTTCGAAATGCTCATCGATGCCTTCATAAAGGCTCACGCCGGTGCCAAAAAGGTGCAGGCCCGTAAGGCGGATATTTTCCGTATAGCCCAAAGAAATGATGAGTTACTGCGTGAATTTGTCAACCGGTTCCAAAGGGACCGGATGGAGCTCCCTCCGGTTCCCGAGGAATGGGTCGTACAAGTTTTCACAAAGGGGCTTAAACCTCGGAGCTCGACGGCTTCGTTCAAATTAAAGGAAAACTTGCTAGAATACGAGGATGTGACATGGGGAGACGTCCATAATCGGTACGAGTCGAAGATTCGGGTGGAGGATGACCAACTCGAGCTTCCCCCGGGGCCAATAAATATGAACAAAAGTTTTGGGAGGCCAAGGAAAAATTACGAACCGGAGGCCAGGTCGTCGAGGGAAAGGTATCGGCCATATTCCAATTCGGAGAAACCAAGCTTCAGGTCGGAGAAGTCCAGGGTTGGCCCGAGCCATTTCTCCGGTCGGGGTGATAAACGGGCCGAGCGCCCACCGAATAGTCGAGGTCTTTCATTCAAGAGCGATGCCGGAAGCTCTGCCGGCAACAACGACTCGCCGAAGAAATCGGAGTATAACTTCAACGTCAACACCTCGGACCTCGTCTCGGCTATTGGTCGTATCCCGGATGTAAGATGGCCGAGGCCTCTGAGGTCGGATCCGGGCCAACGGGACCCGAGCATGATGTGTGAATATCATGGAACCCATGGACACAGAACCGAGGATTGCCGCCAGCTAAGAGAGGAGATAGCACGGTTATTGAAGAATGACCATCTCCGAGAACTGCTGAGTGAACGAGCCAAAAGTCACTACAAGAAAAGGGAGACCCATAAAAGGATCGAGCCAGTAGAACCCCAGCATATAATCAACATGATAATTGGAGGGACCGATACCCCACGAAGGCCGGTGATGAAACGAACCAAGGTCTCTGCTGTGCGTGAAAAGCGCGGACGGGATTACATATCCGAGGGTTCCATCTCTTTCAGCAACGAGGACGCAGAAGGCATCATTCAACCGCACAATGATGCATTGGTAATCTCTATTCTTATCTTTAAAACCCAAATTAAAAGTATTTTGATTGACCCAGGTAGCTCAGCCAACATCATCCGGTAGAGAGTGGTCGAACAGTTAAGGCTACTCGATCAGGTCGTACCGGTAGCCCGGGTCCTCAGCGGGTTCAACATGGCGAGCGAAACCACAAAGGGGGAGATATCATTGCCGGTGAACATCGATGGCACTATCCAGCAAACGGTGTTCTATGTAATCGAAGGGGACATAAAGTATAACGCATTGCTGGGTAGACCCTGGATACATAGCATGAGGGTCGTGCCATCAACGTTGCATCAGTTGCTGAAATTCCCGACACCAGAGGGGATAAAAACCATCCGAGGTGAACAACCCGCTGCAAGGGAGATGTTCGCGGTTGAGGAAGCGACACTCACAGGCTCAGTTTGGATGGGAGGTTTCCCCTGGTAAAGCAGAAGAGAAGGCCCATGGCAGGAGCGAAACACGCCTTCGTAAAAGACAAGGTAACAAAGCTTTTGAACATAGGCTCTATCCGGGAGGTAAAGTGTCATGATCCAACTAGGGGCCGCGACGGGTACCCGATACTTGTACCGAGCACCCCTTATCTCGTATCGTACTTTTACTACTAGGTGGGCCGTATAGACTATATCGTATCTTTTTTTTTTTGTTGTTGCTTAACGCTAACATTAATGGCATAATTGTAAACATGAACTTATAAACTTTGCTAGCACGTTATACAACGACGAGGACAACAAAAGTACAAAACATCTGACTGTACATATCTGTCTACGAGCCTCTAAACAAAGTGCATATATACATAGGAAGGGCCGGGTTCTGCCGTGCCCGATTATATACACAAAAGTAGTACCAATAGGCTGAAGCTCCGGATCAACTGGAGCACTCTCAAGGAACAGCTGGTGAAGCTCCTAGGGATTAAACCCGTCTGTCTGCTGACCTGCGCGGCATGAAACGCAGCGTCCGCAAGAAGGGACGTCAGTACGAATAATGTACCGAGTATGTAAAGCATATAAACCGGTATAATAAGCAGCATTAAATATAAATAACAGCATCATGGGCTCATAGAACGTGTGAGGAGGTAAGAAAGTAACATGTACATAGGAATGCCCTTTTTGGCCAGATACCATGCATGCTTGACTTTTCCCCCTCTAAATTTTCTTTTGTTTAAAAAAACATTTCTTTTTCATAGACATAGAAAATAGAACTCATATCCTGTCATGTCGTATCATGTCATATCATATCGTATCATGTCGTGGCATATCATATCATATCATATCATATCATAGCGTATCATATCATATCATGTCATATCATATCATAGCGTATCATATCATATCATGTCATATCATATCATAGCGCCGAACAACGCCGGCTCGCCCACATAGCGCCGAAATACGTCGGCTCGCCCGTATATCCCGCGTCCGGGATGATATAACGCCAGCTGACCAGGTGGAAACGCGTCTATAGCGCAACATATATCTCTTCCCCTCATATCTCCCTCCCTCCCCCCATGTACATATACATATCATATATATATTTCATATAAGCATGCCGGAGAGCCCAAGGAAAAATCATGTTCGTCATAATCATCACAAAAATATTCTCATTAGAATAGTTACAATACTTATCGTTCGATAAACGAAACAATTAAGAAAATCCGGGAATAACGAGCCCACCTCGGGTCAAATGAGGTGGCGTACACGATTTACATACGTTACATTTCATGACGTCACTTGTGAGAGTTTTAAGGTAGTCGGGTCCTATTTGTGCAAGTTCTAGATGTTTAGGCAATTTTTCAACATTTCATACAATATTTAATTCAATTCTACTGAATGAAAAAGGAAAAACTTTAGGCACGGATTCCGGAGAATAGAGTTGTCCCCGAGGCTCAAATCTCGACCTAATATATCTAGGACATGCCAAAAGAAGAAATGGGATAGCTTTACATACCTTTTTCGCCCTTTACGCTAGTCCAAATTCAATTCTCATTTCCTTCAAAATCTACAATTGGTCACAATTACCAAATATCAATCTCAAGCCTTTAAGAATCCAATCTTAATTCATACTTATCTACGGAAATTTGGGCAGCATCTCCTCTATAAATTCAACATCCCCGAGAATTCAACTCGGCCAAAAATATCAACAACAACACCAAGAATTATTCATAATATTTCCAGCTCCAAAATATTCGATAGAATATCCCACATTTTATTTTCCAAATTTTCCAACCAACCAATTCGCGATATAACTATTTCATAATTTTTATTTTCGTAACGAAGTCGAAATTAATACAAACAACATCAATAGCAACATCCTCCACATTCTACAAGTTAACTACATTTATTTTTATCCATAACAACGTTTACATAACCCACAAAACAATCCAACAAACAGCCCATGAGCCAACAACAACATCAAATACAATTTACGGTAAAATTTTCGTATTTCTCGTCCCACAATTTAGTTATGACTTCAATGAATATAAATATACTTAGAAGAGGATAATCCTTACCATATATACCAAGAAATAATCTTCTTCCACTTTACTTCCCTTCGAAGAAAGCCCAATTTCAACAACACGATAAAACAGGACAACAAGATCGAAGCGGAGAGCAAAACCCGCCTTATTGTTCTTGAGAATAGTTACACGTTGCTGTTTGGTTTGGAAATAAATATTGCTGCCAAGAGAAATTAACTGCACGTTGCTTCTCCTTTCAGTTATGTGCAGTGCAAAGTTTCCATAAAATCAATTCTCCAAGAGTGAGATAAGAGAAGTACAACAATACTCTGTAGGCGTGTAATGGTGTGTATATATATATATCCCTAAACTTCAATTCCAAAATGATATAATATGTATAAATAAATAATCCATCCAACATGATAAAGGATGCATTAAATGCATGTCCCCTCCTTTACACTTGTCATTCTATTTCCACTCCCTTTTAAATTACTCATCACCTTTCTACACCATTATGCACTTTTCCAAAGTTAAGAATAGTTGCTGCCCACAAATATATTCACTTTAGTGATATAGGAAATGTTTACATTCTTTAGTGGATCGTGGGTCCCACTCTTAAGAATAAACTTCAAAAAGAAGACTTCCTAAAAATGACACATAGCAATATATATAATTGTCATCCAAGGTGCTGTCACGTTAGGGGGCTAACACCCAAAACAATTCACCCACTTAATCCGTAATTAAATAATTAACTTCCCACTAAGTTCATCAACTAATCATTTATGCATAATTAATTTTTTTTATCTCAATTTACTTAAATAATGATCATTTTAAGCACACTTCATATACTCGCTATCATAATCATGTGGTATAGCACTAGCCCATATCCTTATTTGCACCACATAAAATATTATTTTCAACTATCGTCGTCATACTCTCCCATCTTAAATCATTTCGGGACTACATTCTTGTATACACCGAGTTTTTGATTTTCATGCTTGAATGTGACTAAATATTCCAACTTCGAGTAAATTTTCTCATATTGGAAGGTCCAATTTCCTAATCCAAAAATACGGGGTATTATAACTTGGACCGTATTTTATTCAAATAAATTTCGAACCTTGACAAAATTTATTTTCTTTGATTTGCTTAACTTCAAATATTTGTAACACATATGTACCATTACTACAACCACCCACAAGCTTGGAACGATAACCTCATTTTCGTTACTAATATTTAACTCGCACGCTTTCCAACGCATGAAAACGCGGGATGTAACATAAAGTACCCGGACTGGCTAGCTAACGTGGTAGTGGTGCCGAAGAAAGGTAATAAGTTTCGAATGTGTGTTGATTACAAGGATCTAAACAAAGCATGCCCGAAGGATTCATTTCCGTTGCCACACATCGATAGAATGATCGATGCGACGGCCGGGCATGAGATGTTAAGTTTTCTCGATGCCTACTCCAGGTATAACCAAATTCGGATGCACCCGGAGGATCAAGATAAAACATCCTTTATTACACGATATGGGACTTACTATTATAATGTCATGCCTTTTGGACTAAAAAATGCCGGTGCAACTTACCAACGCCTAGTTAATGAAATGTTCGAAGAACAAATAAGGAAAACAATAGAAGTTTATATTGACGACATGGTTGTTAAGTCCCTGGAAACAGAGGACCATTTAAAGCATTTGCAGGAAACCTTCGATGTACTCCGCAAGTATAACATGAAGCTCAACCGGGAAAAATGCGCCTTCGGCTTCCGGTCCGGTAAATTTTTGGGTTTCATAGTGTCAAACCGGGGTATTGAAATCAACCCGGACAAAATCAAAGCCATCAAGGATATCGAGGTAGTGAATAACGTCAAAGGAGTGCAGAGGCTCACCGGAAGGATAGCGGCGCTAAGTCGTTTCATATCGAGGTCCTCGAACAAGAGTCACCGCTTCTTCTCCTTATTGAGGAAGAAGAACGACTTCGTTTGGACACCGGAGTGTCAAAGAGCTTTACAAGAATTAAAAAGATACTTGTCCAGCCCACCGCTGCTGCACACACCAAAAGCGGACGAGCGGCTTTTTCTCTACCTCGTTGTCTCCGAGATAGTGGTAAGTGGCGTTTTGGTCCGGGAAGAATCAGGTACGCAATTCCCTATCTATTATGTAAGTAGAACTTTGGGGGATGCGGAGACCCGTTATCCCCACTTGGAAAAATTGGCATTGGCACTGGTAAGTGCTTCTAGAAAACTCAAGCCCTACTTTCAATTCCATCCGATATGTGTAGTGACTACTTACCCCCTCAAAAACATCATGCATAAACCAGAATTATCGGGTAGGCTAACCAAATAGGCCGTAGAAATTAACGGATATGATATCGAATACAAACCTCGAACGGCCATCAAGTCCCAGATCTTGGCCGATTTTGTGGCAGATTTCGCCTCGGCTATGGTCTCCAAGGTTGAGAATGAAATTCTGCTAACCTCGGGGAAAGCCTCGGGCATTTGGTCGCTACATATGGACGGAGCCTCGAACCTCAAAAGTCCCGGGCTAGGAATCGTCCTTAGAACCCCGGCCGGGGATGCCGTTCGACAATCTATTAGAACTGTTAAATTGACTAACAATGAAGCCGAGTATGAGGCTATAATTGCAGGTTTCGAATTAGCCCGGAGTATGGGGGCCGAAATAATCGAGGCAAAATGTGATTCGCTCTTGGTCGTAAACCAGGTGAACGGCGTCTTCAAGGTCAAGGACGAACGGATGCAGAGGTATCTGAAAAAAATCCAGGTGATACAACACCGATTTAAAGAATGGACCATGCAGCATATACCGAGGGAGCAGAACAGCGAAACCGATGCATTGGCGAATTTGGGATCTTCGGTCGAAGGGGAAGAAATCAACCCCGGGACTACAGTGCACTTGTTGAACACGGCGATAGAAAACGGGCATGCCAAAACAAACACAATGGGTTTAACTTGAGATTGGCGCAACAAGTACATCGACTACTTGCGTGATGGAAAGCTCGCGAATAACCCAAAAGAATCACGGTCATTAAAGACCAAAGCTGCACGTTTCTGCTTGGTGGACGGCCAATTGTATCGGTGGTCTTTCTTCGAATCCCTGGCTAAGTGTTTGGGCCCCGGAGAGACGGAGTATGTGATGAGAGAGGTGCACGAACGAACCTCCGGCAACCACTCCGGTGCTGAAGCTCTGGTCCGAAAGATCATCAAGGCCGGTTATTACTGGAACCAGATGGACGAAGATTCAAAAACTTTTGTCCGAAAATGTGACGGGTGTCAGAGACATGCTCCGATGATTCACCAGCCTGGGGAGTTGCTGCATTCAGTGGTTTCACCTTGGCCTTTCATGAAGTGTGGAATGGACATTGTCGGTCCATTACCATGGGCACCAGGTAAAGCCCGTTTTATTCTGTTTATGACTGATTATTTCTCTAAGTGGGTTGAAGCGCAGGCCTTTGAAAAAATCAGAGAGAAGGAAGCCATTGACTTCATATGGAACCACATCATCTGTCGCTTCGGCATCCCTGCTGAGATAACTTGTGATAACGGACCCCAGTTCGTGGGTGGCAAAGTCAACGATTTCCTCGAGGGGTTGAAGATCAAGAAAATTGTATCAACTCCATATCATTCGTGTGCAAACGGACAGGCGGAATCCACGAATAAGACAATAATCCAAAATCTGAGGAAAAGACTTGAAACGTCAAAACATCACTGGAGGGAAATATTACCGGAGGTGTTATAGGCATACAGAACCACATCAAAATCAAGTACGAGAGAAACTCCTTTCTCGTTAGTCTACGGGGCTGAAGCCCTTATTCCCGTAGAAGTTGGTAAACCCACTCTCCGGTTCAGCTATACTTCCGGGGAGTCAAACGAGGAGGCCATGGCCGTAAAACTCGACCTCACGGATGAACTTCGCGAAAACGTGTTAGTCCGTATTGCAGCCCAGAAACAGAGAATGGAAAGGTACTACAACCAAAGAGCCAATTTTCGGCATTTCCAAGTTGGGGACTTGGTTCTTCGAAAGTTACCTTGAACACCAAGAATCCCAATAAAGGAAAATTGGGTCCGAACTGGGAAGGTCTGTATAAGATAACCAGGATAACGGGCAAAGGATCGTACCAGCTGGAGTCCATGGACGGGCAACAGTTGCGCAATAACTGGAACGTGGCTCATCTGAAAAGATACTACTGTTAAGGTATAGACTCCCCGTATTTTTCTATTTAACCTTTCTTTTTTGCAGAAAAATCGAGAGCCGGATAAAGTTAGAGTGTAGGCCTGAAAACACGTGTTGCACTCTTTTCCTTAGTACGGTTTTGTCCCAAAATGGATTTTCCGACAAGGTTTTTAATGAGGCAACAAGTACAACGTGTTGCTCGACGAAGACGAAGACAAACGCCCAAAAACTCGGGGTCACACCCAACGAGTAGGGACTTAATAGCACTCACCCGATCTTGCAGCTCGGATAAGAGCTAGGGGACTATCATACCCACTTCGAAGTTTACCTCGGTTAGCTGAAACCGGAGGCCGCCCTCAACAAAACAAAACCGGACCTTCAATATTAGGTTCCGATGTAAGGACCAAACGGTCAGAACGAATTGTGTCCACACAATATTTGCTACGGCAAAACCAAGAACCGGATCTTCTGCATTAGGTTCCGATGTAAGGACCAAACGATCAGAATGAATCGTGTCCATTTAGTATTTGCTACGGCAAAGGCAGAAGGAAAAAATTCATTCTCATGTATACAAACACTTGCAATGCAAAAATTATCGAAAGTTTGGATAACGATATCTCGGATGTCTTCCTGTTAACACACTTTACCCCGATGATACTTCATTCATACACGCTATACCGGGCACTACGGTCGAAATTCGACAAAGGCAACAAGGTCATAGCGAACCGAGCCAAAATCGTTAACCCCACAAACGGGGACTTTTACATCAAAATTTAGCTAAGGCTGAGACTCAGGTGTCCAAAATATATCGGCCCTAAAAACGCCCGTCGTGATTCGGAGACGTCCAAATTTACAAAACGTAAGATAAGTCCCATGGGCAAAAACTCCATAAAATTCCCGGACGACATATACCGGAGGAGGAGAAAAGCCGACATGTAGGCACAGTCAGAAATAATGACTCCTTAAAAACGAACCGACAATTCGGGCGGAAGTCATAACAAACATTCGTTCGAAGAAAAGAATCAAGGAAAATACATGTTCTATTTATACAAAGGATTTTACATCAGAGACCACTACAAAGGCAAAAAATAAAAAGGCTAAGTACAGGCCCTAGTCTATCCGGAATGGCTGGAGCCGAAGTGTTCGGACACTGTCCGCTCAGAGTCGTCGGAGTCATCCCCGAGGGCACCCTTAGCCTCTTCCTCGATTCTTTTAGCCTCGAGAATAAGGGCCGGAAGATCCGTAAAGCCATGTTCGGCTTGCTCAAGGGTGATCCTCCGAGACTTCCATTTTTCGTACTCAGCAGCAATAGTGTCATAAGCCTCGGCGGCCTCCACGCTCTTCAGAGCTTCTTCCAAATCAGCCTCGGCCTGGGCTAACTTTGCCGCCAGACCATCTCGAGCCTCTCCGAGGACATTTTGCATGTGGATGGCCGACTCGAGCTCGGCCTTGAGAGCGTCATTAGCATTGGCCGTCTCCTTAAGCTCGGTTTTCAGATCATCACATATATGGGCCCTCTTATCCGCTTTCTCCTCGAACACCCTCATACGCTCTTTGTACCGGGCACTCTCAGATTCGAGCAGCCGATTCTTCTCGTCCAAGCTCGTAGCATCAGACTTCACCGAATCCAGCTCCTCCCGGAGTTGAGAGAGGCCGGTTTCGAGCTCACCAAGCCTCGAGGAAAATTGAGCGTTGTCTCGGCTAAGGCCGATCTTGTCCGCTTCGAGACGCCGGTTATATTCGACCATCTCGGCCAACTCACCCTTTAATTGATGATTTTCGGCCTTTGTTGCATCGAGCTCGGGCCGGAGGTTGGAAAGAGCAACTGCTTGGTTCAACTCATCCTCCTTCCCTCGTAGGAGGTGCAGATATTTCTCCGTCTCACGGCTTTGAGCATCCAGTTGTCCCTTGAGGTCATCCACCTCTTGCTGAGCACGGACAAAGGCTTCGTTGACAAGCACCACACTCTGCAAAAGAAAGTCAAAAACTTGAATAAATGAGATTAAAATTCTCAATGAAATCATGCAAAGATGGTTGGTAAACTTACGCGATTGCCCGCGTGCATACCCTCATTGATGAGACACTGCCAAGGGACTTCGTTCATCTTTCGTTTGTCCGAGTCCGAGACGAGGGGCCTCAGGTAGCTCGCCACGCCCACCGGGCGAGAAAGAAAGCTGCAGTCCTCGGGAACGGTGATCACAGCCGACCTTTTCCTCCTCGGTTCCACAATTGGGGCCGGGAAGGTGCGGACCAAGCTATCCCTAGCACCGGACTCGGTGGTCCGATTAGCCGCCCTGGTGGCTCGAGAGATCGGGAGATGTCTGAAACCTACAGCTTCACCGGTTGCGGGAGGAGTGTCCGAGAACATATCTTCGAATTCATCCGATCTTGAGGGCTGAATTGGGGAACTCGGAGGGACCTTAGCAGCTTCGGCAAAAGCAAGGATCTCCGAAGTTGCAGCAGTATCATAGTCCGGCGGCGGACCAACATCCCTGGGGACTTCCATCTCAGGGACCGGCTCAGTCCTTTGACCGGCCTCGGCAGAAGCCCTCTCGGATTTCTTTGTTCTTTGCAAAGGGGTTTCTTCGGGCGAGGCAGCACCTGAAATATCGATGAATTCAACCGACCTTATAGGAAGCGGACAATGAATTTCTTCCAAACGTGTGTGTAACGCCGAAGCTGAAGGCACTTCCCCGGTCGATGGAAGCGGTGGAACGGTGACAGCCTCCTTCGGGATCGAAGCCACGGAAGGGACGGCGCCGACTCTCCGAAGAATAATATCGGGCTCTGTTTCGTCCCGTAAGGTCCGAGTGACGCTCCTCGCCCTCTTCTTCGACTTCTGCCCTTTGTCGGAGGGCCTTTTTCTTTTGGCAGCGACAGCAAGGATACGAGATGCACCCGCTGAATCGAACTCGGGTGCCGACGTCGCAGGTTCAGCGGCTGAGTCCGGCCTTGGATTCACCGATCCCTTAGGCAAACCTGAAAATCGAAGATGTTATAGAAGGGTAGAAAATGCAATGGATTCGGATAAAAGCAAAGTATTACCGTGGTTCTGGGCGATCCATCGGCCATAGGACAGATGACCCCACGTCCAATCGTCGTGAGCATGTTGGCTGAGGAGAGCGGTAACCCATTCGTTGAGATTTCGGACGACCGGAGGAATCCAACCCACGGCTAAGGGAAATAAGAAGACCAATGAGAAAGTGGAACTGAAGTGTGGCAAAGCAAACAAAAGCGATTCTTAAAAGAATTGAGACTTACGCTTGTTGTTCCACCTTTTCGGAAAAGGCATGTAGTTTTCCGGAATGATGTCCAAGGTCCGCACCCGGACATATCGCTCCAACCAGCCCCCATCTCTATCTTCATCCATTTTTGAAAAAATTGGATTCCGGCTACGCTTTGTGAGTTTTATTACACCACCTCGGAACAACCTCGGGGAATATAGCCGTATCAAGTGAGCCAGGGTGAACTCCTTTTCTGCATTATTGGACAACAGCCGGAGGCAGGCTACGACCCTCCAAACAATTGGACCAATCTGTGCCAAGGTTACGTTGAAGGTCTGGCACATGTATAAGATGACCGAATCGATCGGGGGGTCGAGCTTGAGGGTGAAAAGGTAAGTATAGACGTACAAGAAGCCCTCCCGATGGTCGGTGACTGACTCGTCTGGCCCGGGGGCAAAAACTTGGACTAGACGGTTGTCCCATCCGCAATCAGCCCGGACTAGGTCAAGTTTATCCTCAGTAATGGATGAAGGATATCGTCTCACATCATACCCTCTGTCGGATACCGGGGAAGGCTTTTCAACCTCGAAATCTTTGTTGAAATTTGGTTTGGCCGGTATGATGTCCGATGCGGTGGGTTCGAAGGTAACCTTCCCCTTGGCCGGAGAAGTTGGTTCAGTTTCTTGAGAAGAAACCGAGGGGACATCATGGGAAGCGGTTTCAGTATAGGCAGACATTTGAAGATATGGAAAAGGGAGTTTGGGAGAATGCAAAAAAGAAGTTAAAAAGTGAAGGTGACAGTAGAAGAATTCAAAAATGTCAAAGAACGAAAGGGGGAAGCAGCAACACACAAGAACGACAAGTGGAGAAATTGGCAGTATCGTTTCTTTTCACGTGATGCAAGCAGCAGATCAACAAGAAATGTGAGTTTTCAGATGATTATGAGTAAAGAAATGAAATGGGTAAGGGGCAGAAAACTTGAAACAGAGAGGTGAAGAGGTGGGGATGTAAAAATGTTGAAGTGAAGAGGTAAGGGACGTTTTATAGGCATGGGATCGGGCGGTTACAAGAGCCCAGCCAACCGCGGAAGGCCACGTGTCCCATAATTAATGAGAATCGACTTGAAACGACGTGCGTTACGGCGGTTATCAGAGCTGACCATCCGGGATATGACACGTGGCCGATGGCAGAGGGACGTGACGCAACTGTTCCCGCCAAAATGAAAAGATAATGACGGACGAATGGAGCCACCGGTTCCTTGATTCATCCACTTCCCGTTACTTCGATAAAACTTCGGTCCGGAAAGTGTGGGGACTATCTGTATACGGTAAAAATCGGGTATCTGCTGAGCCGGTGATACCGGTGATCGAGGGATGAAAGAAACAAGCACATGCACGAAGACTTTCTTTCTGGATCGGAGGAGTGCTTGAACCGAGGAAAGGGAGGAACATCGTTTGGTCCGATTTTCCCATGGCCGATTTCGTCGTGGCCGTTGGTCCGTTCCATCGTGGCCGTTGGTTCGTTTTGATCGTGGCCGGTGGTCCGAATGATCCGTTATACGATCGCCACGCGTCGGTAACGTGCTGCCATATTCAACTGCCAATCGTACGGGTGTCAGCCCGTACGATCAACCTAATCCAACCTACTCCACTTCAGAGTTTTTTCTTTATTTTTTAGAAACACTTGTTGTATGAAGCCCATGGGGCAATACTATAAATAGGGGTCATTGCCCTACTTTTAAAGGGTTGGCTTCTTGAACTTGCAATTCACACCAAGTATCACATTTCGCTACATTCTTCATCGATGCGAGAGCCGAGATATCCGTTGCCGAGAGTCGTTTTAGTTTCAAGAGAAGCACAGGTCCTCCTGCGCGCACCGCGGACGGGGCGCGAGAGGCAGGTTATCAATTTAAGTATTCCTTGGCGCTTTTCGCGCTGGGGTTCGTTAGTCACCCGACGCGCACGCGGGCGCGCGCGCCGGGGACGAGGGGGAGACGCACGCACGGGGGGCCGAAGCACCCCGCCCGCGCAGCTCCCCAGTGTTGAAACGCGTACACTTGTAATAGCAAAATATATACAAATTCTCTCTATCTCCATACCAGATTTTGGTCCGGATTATTGCGCTCATTACTCAAATCTGTTCAATCAAACAATCTTCATGTATTACTAGATACAAAATCTATAGTAAACCGCTGATTATTAGTTGCTTCTCCATAGCATACTCATATATTTATTTCCTCTATCAAATAGACCAAGGCACAACCACATATCCTACACCTCACTCAAAAATTCAATTGATTATCCAAATTCGGGGTAAACGCTTTCCTCTCTTAAAGATAGGATTTTGTCTAATATCAAAAGCTTGAAATGTATGTTTTTAAATTTTAAGTCAGGCAAGGAAAGATCAGATACTAGTAACTTTGTCAAAATAGTCGTTTTTGTTTTTCTTATTGTTTTTATTCATGTATGTTCACCACACTAACAAAATCTACAACAATAGCTTAATTATTTTTTAAAAAATTCAGCCAGTATGTAGTGTAATATTACTGTATATACACTTATTATATATATTTGTTAGATACTAAGTATACACCGTCAACGATTACAAGCTATTAATCTGGTTAAATTCTTTTTTAGCCGGCTAGAGCTAAACATGTTAAGATCCTGATATTATATTCTCTATACATTTTATTTCCTCCTGTATGTTTTGCATTTGAATTGGTGGAGATGGTATTTCAAGTCTAGATTGATCCTCCAACTTGGATTATGGTTAGCAGCATTCTTAGTTTAGATAAGAAAGAAATATAAAGAAAATCCTGGAAGAACTCCATGCTAATCTACAGCCACAGGTGGTCTTTTCTGAGACATAAAACTAAGTGGTCAAAAATAAAAACTCAGTCGAAATCTAACAGAAAAAACGGAAAGAAAATAATGTACATCCATTTATCCTCATCAACAGTACACATTACTGTTCGAGTTTGTTTTCATCTTTTTCTTTCATTTTCATTTGCAAAATTTAACCGACACAAGAAGTGAAACCGTCTCATCCACAATCAAGCAAACAGATAAAGAAGTTATCTCAATTACCTAACTTTTGTAAGGTCCAAATCATCCTATTGAACAATTGAGTGATTATTGTCCACTCGTAGACCACTGTACTTTATATGCCACACTGTACTGTGTATGGCTTAAATTAAGTTCTCGTCTGAAGGTCGATAAACTTCCAGTTGGGAGAGGAGTAGACTCGTGTTACACTTTAATACCAAAATTTCTGGTCCTACTAAACACCAACCCGGGGGGGAGGGGGGGGGGGGGACTTCGGGTTTAACCAAGGTCAATAATTTCAGCTCATAGCTCATATGTTCTAGATAAAAATCAATCGTAAGCCAATTGCCACTACTTCCATTGAAGTCCAACTACTACTTTAACTTTTGGAGTCTTTGCACCTATCATGTGCTCTTTTCTCGTCAACCAGAGAGAGCCGCTCGATAAAGGAAGTCGGCTTTGGGAAAAAATCATTCCTTTGCCGGGCGCCACATAGGAATGGGTTGACCACTTGGACAAAAAAAAACAAAAAAAAAAACCGCACATCCCAAGGTTTAGATTGGGGACAATCACAGAAGGAAAATAGAGAGGAAATAAAGTTTTCAAGTGTTTAGTATTTGAGACCCACTACCCGATTAATCTTCTTAGCAAAATATTTTTCATTCTCCAGTCGCTTCAAGTTGAGAGTGAAGAAATTTCAATCATCCAAAAGACTAACTGAAAATCAAGAATACACTACAGTGCTACTATCGGGATTCAAAGTTGCATTTACTAAACTGAATTATGTATCATTTCATTAAGACATACATCTAACTTTGAAAAATTACACGGTGATAGGTTTTACAACATAAGAAGAACAATAAAGTTAAGATCCCGGTAACATGTTGAAAAACTGCATGTTAGAAGGGATCAATTATGCATAAATTTTACAGACTTGATGTGCCTAGTGCATGAGGGCTACTGCAGCTTCTTGCACTAAAGGCCGAGTTATATGCACGAAATGCTCTGCCTCCCTCTCTACTTGTTCTCGGCACTGGTTAACATCTTTTCCTTCTTTCATTTTCTTCACAAAGGCAACGAATCGCCTCCAATTGTCAGGATGGAACAGGTCCGGATTCATCCTCAAATATGTAAAGGCGCACATCTCTCTGTCACCTGATTGATCGTTGATATTCAATGAGGATGCTTGAAGGATCTGTTCATGTGCATAATCGTCATATCGTGGCAATGCATTCTCCCCAGCAAGTGGAACTTGAGCTTCCTGAGTTGCTAATGCCACTTGCCTAACCAACTTCTCAGGTGCACACTGTGCATCTTGTGGCTGCTCATGGTCGCGCATCTCAACACATGTGAAGTTGAAAATTGCACCGTGGCGGGCAAGCATCTGAGCAATGGGAAGGTAACCATCTCGGAAACGGGTGTTATAGTATCCAGCTGTCAGCTCAGGGGCATGTGACCTTGTTCCGTAGTGCCAGTGAATGCCTGCGACCTTAACTGAAATCTTAACGCCCTTGTCCTCGAATAAAGCCTTAGCTGATTGCAATATTCTCTCACCATGGTTCAAAAGCATTTGAGAATACCAAGTGAGGAAGAACTCCCCATATTGACTATCCCATCCACCGCCTTCCTTCTTGAAAAAGTTGGTATCTTCTGGCCAATTGTTGTAGTGACCAGCGTCTGTTGGACCGGTGCTTCCCCATTCAGGCTTGCCAAAAGTTTCTGCTGCAGCCTGTAAGCTGCTGATCATGTACTGCACGGCGAACAAATCATCAGAATAAATCATTGGTGGCAATGAAGTTAAGTACCAAAACGCAGCATTAAAATATTGAAAAAAGAACTTCGTTTATATACCTTGTCATAACACTGAAAAGCACCAATTCCAGGGAATTTCCATGTTCCATCTTGTTCAGGATAGGATGGATAACGGAGCTCTCCAGCGGGACCCATCCCAACTTGAATTTCCTATATTCACAAGTCATTGGAAAAACTTAGAGCGTTTTTTACTCTTCAACGAGAAATTTCATGCAGCATATAATAGTTGAACAAGTGTTGAGACTTACCACAATGGTGTCCCCTAGCAGGTTCTCAAATCTATCTCTAAACCCTTTCATGAAATCAGAATAGCATTGGACAGGAGTCCTCCCTTTAAGAACTGGAAGGGTGTCACAACCGAGCGATACGTATTCAAAATTCCTCCTTCCCCACTGATCCGTGTATGCAAGGTCTGGATCCTTCTCCATCTCCTCAACAACCCACCTTGGAAGAGGGATCCTGAATTTTTCAAAATCTACAATTAAGCACGCCAGCAAAAAAGGACTAGACAATTGTGATCGTTAACATGGACGTCAAGTGCATAAGAAGACTCGAAAGTTAATTAACAAAACAAGAAACCAAATTAAAAGCATGACATTTTTATGGGACTACATCAGCTCCTCTTCAATAGCCCAAATATTCTTTATTTCATGGATAATTTTGAGTCATCGCGTTTCAAAATTACCAAGTTATTGCACAGCTTTAAACATCAAGCAACACGTCTTACTTACTACATCCTTACAATATTGTAGTTTCCCCTTCCTAAGCAATTAAAGGTAGGGAAACAAATATATTACTGGAATAGAAACATTTCTATTTTCTTTCGTGTTATCTGTAACCAGCATCACAAATCAATACATAATTTACTATATTTACTACATATAGTTCACTCAAATCCATTTCACTTTATTCAGGTTGATTCCATTTATATCGTCTTTTAAAGGTAAAATAGAAGTTCTTTAAATAGTTCATGTAACACACCAATCAAAGGAGTATTTCATTTAGTAATCCCAGTACCAATACCACTAAACGATGTGTTTTTCTAACCTAACAAAGAAGGGAAGCTTTCTTCAAATTCATCTGAATAATGATTATTAGATACTTGAGCAAGTTTAGGCTTTACTTTGAAACTGGCTTACATGAACAAAATTTCAAAAGTCCCCTTTTCACTTTTTCCAGATCATACACGACTTGTATCAAAAAGTATTTCATTTAAATTTTTTGTTTATTTGTTCTAAATTTAATTATTCTAGATTCTAAACCCCAACCCCATATAAACCACAAATTTGCAATTACTGAATTAAAAATAGCAACTGAAAATTCAACCGACTAAAAAGTAAAAGAGTTGAAGAGTGTACGCACGTGCAGGAATCACCGACGTTTCCTCCACATTGATGAAAGGACATAACAGCTTGTACTTTGAGCCCATGCTTTTTCGCCATTTCCAAAAGCTCAGCATAACCACCCCAACTATACTCTCCTGGCGTGTCTCTCTCCACTAATCCCCACCACACATCCATCATTATTCCTTCCACTCCGGCACTCTTCAACGCCTGCAAACTCGCGTTCATCGCCTTCCTCCTATTCACTGTATGGTCCATTTTCACACTATCCAATGGCATCATTACAAATACCGGCACTCCTTTCCCTTTCTCCCCCGAATTCCCTGGAAAAATAAAATGAGTTAGGATTTGTTATTTTAATTCGTGTCTAGTTCGAATTTATACTCAAAACTTATACTTCCTTTGTCTCAATTAGCTCGCTTCCCGAGATTCAAAATGCACCAACAATTTTATGGTAATACGGTACAGATCAAATTTCAAGAATTTTAATTTTGACATATAAGTAGTATATTTGGAAACTACCCAAAAGTAGCATGATTGAAAATTCAAAATTCAGAATTTTGAAAAACCATATAAAAAAGTTATGGTAAAGAAAAACTACTAGTAATTTGAATCTTGATTTCCGAAAAGTGCTACGTTAAGTTGGGACGAGGGATTATTTTTTTAATCAAATTAATACATGAGAAAAGTTGCAGACTTATAGGGGTTATCAAATATATAAATTTTAATCTAAATTAATTTAATTCAATTTAGCTTCAAAGTTAATTAAATTGACCCTCGAAAAGTAAAAAAAAAAAAATATCACGTAAATTGAGACGGAAGGAGATTGTAAATAGCATTCAGAGATTTAAAATAATTTTGTTCACCTAATTTATGCTCTCTCTCGGCGACCTCAACCGGAGCTTCCATTAACGCTTGACAAGCCACCGATAAATCCGATCTCATTCCTCCTCTCATCGGACTCAACGGTGGCGATGGCGTCGGCGATACCCTGTCCACGTCAGCACCTGTTTTCTGCACAGATACTCTTAGATTAGTCATAGGTGTTCTCCACATAGCTGATACTGCAGCTGCACTTCCCTTCGCCGGAACTTCGCCGGAAACTCCACCTGTCTCCGCTGTTCCTGATAATGCCCCGATCTGGTGTGACATACTCATTGCCATAATATAATTTTCAGACAAAAAGTTGGAACAAAAAAATACTATGAAAGTTTTATCAAGTTTTGTTGTTTTTGTTGTGTGCACTTCAAGAAGCAAATTGATATGATGCTGGAAATGAGGAAGGAGGTGACTCGAATTCCTATTTATAGACTACGAAAAACTTGGATATAGCATTATAAATAAGAGATAATTACATTGTTCGTCCCTAAATTATGAATATATTCTGTTTTTAGTCCTTATGATTTCTGATGAATCACATTGAACCTTTAATTAATCGAAATCTGTGTTCCTCTCTTCGTCTCAATTTAAGTGTTCTAATTTGACTAGACTTAGAGTTTAAAATATAAAGAGAGGCTTTTTAAATTTTGTGGTCCTAAATTTTAAGGTGTATATAAGGTACTAAAATGTCTTTTTAATTTTGTGGTTGTAAACTTGTCACGTAAGATATTTTGAATTATCGACTTACTAAATATAGAAAGAGACACTCTTTTTGAGATAAATAAACAAGGAAAATAAGATACTTAGATTGAGCCGGAGAGAGCAACACTTAAGTTGTATGTAAAAAACTTTTAGGATTATATTACCGTAAAATATGGAGTAACTGTATAAAACTTTATATAATAAATGTGTAATTAAGTGGCGAAGCGACTAATAATTATGATAAATATTCACGAGCAAAGGAATCAATACATCTTTAGTAATTGAAGATTAAATGTTATTAGTCAAATATTATAGGTTCTAAATTAGAATTTAACTATAATTAAGGGACCAAAAATGCAATTATCCTATTATGATAATGTAAAGATCTAAAAGGGACCTTTATATTCACGACACGTGTAAGGGAAGACACGTGGCAAATATCGGCGAATGCGGAGGCAACGGCTACGATTGGTTGATCATGTGAAGAGGACGGTGGATTTTCGAGACGCGTGAAGGTTCCGGTAAGGATGCAGCTGAAGTATGGGAAAACTTTTTTTTTTTTTTCCCCTACCACAAGAATGGGAAGACTGATGGGGAAAAAAGTTATACATAATCAATTTGCTCACATCCAATCACTAAAATACAAAATACTACTCTCGCCGGATAAAAAAAAAAATCATTTAAGAGTTCACTTAGCAATTAAGAAAGAAGTAATCTTATTTTTTCATATTTGCCCCTATTAAGTATTATATGATCAAATCTTAATGTCAATTTAATTAGAGATAATTTAATCAAATTACCTATTTTTATCTAAGAGTTAGCATTTTCTTAAGGGGGTGCAAATGGCTAAATGCACTCTTTTTTTTATCCTAAGGGGTCGTTTGGTAGGTAATCAAAATTATTCCGGGATTATAATTCCGGAATTAATTTATCCCATTTATTGAGATTATTTTATACCATCTAAAAAATGGTATAAAATAATCCTAGTATAAGTGGGATAAGAAGAGATATTCCATCTCTTGGGATGGGATGCATTTTATACCTTGTTTGGTACAAAATATAAATTTATCCCAATATAAATTTATGTCTTCTACCAAATATGGTATAAAAAATTAGTGTTGGAATATCTCAGTTTATACCATGCACTAAACGATCCCTAAGGAAGTAGTAGTATTAAAGAATAATACTTTTGAAATTACATTTAATTCATATTGAATGAATTAATGCGGGTAAGTAACAATAGCAATTTCAAATCAAGTGGTGTCATGTATTTGACATTACGTTGCCGAAAGTGTTTTTATTAAATAAATGAATGATGATAAAAAAAGAATTCTAAATAATGATATTTTTACTTTACTTTACTACAACTACTGTATAGGCGGCAGTTTGACGTTGTCCTCCTTGCCGACCAAAGGGGTTTAATAGGAATTTCAGCAGTTGGGCTCATAGTTCTGCTAAAGTGGCACGTTATTATGTATCTGTTTTATTTATTTGATTTTCTCCTTCCCACTGATTGGTTAGTCCTGCTATTCCTCTGTTCTTCCCCGTTTTAGCGCTGCATAATAGTCCATAAAAAGTGATATTGATTGTGCTGATATTTCCTATAGGTTAAAGGGGGTTACCGGTAAAAGAATTGGGGGTTGTTGAGATTGTAACGATTTGGGACGGTCAAATTAGTATAATATTGAACCAAGTTTGAAACTGCAAGGGTTCTTTTAAGCATAATCCTTCCAGGATACTAATAGCCCATTTGGTCGAGCTTAATTTTCTCCAAAATTACTTATTTTTTCAATAAGTACTTATTTTTAAAAAGTGAGATGTTTAGATAAGCTTTTTGGAGAAAATAAGTATTTTTGGAAAGTTGCAGAAGCAGTTTTTTAGAAACTAAAAAAAATATCTTCTGTCCAAAAGCATTTTTTCTAAAAACACATTTGAGAAAATACACTTAGAAGCACTTTTTAAAAGTTTCGTCAAACACAAATCGTTGCTCAAAAGTGGTTTTCAACTTAATTGGCCTAACACAAATTAGTTTTTGCCAAAAGAACTTTTTTATAAGCATTTTTCAATATAAGCTGATTTTAGAAGCTTGGTCAAACAGGTTATAAACCTGTACAAGTAAAATAAGATACAACATGTAAAATCCTTGGCTATTCTATTATAGGGAAAAGGATCCAAAACATACTTCAATTTTGGCCGAAATTGCTATAACACATTCCAACTTTGCTTGGACTTCAACGTAGCAAATAGAGACGGGTCCGTTTAGTTTTAAGTCTACCCTTACGTGCCCAACCAACATGTGCTCACTTGCTTGTCTAGGTCGCTCGATAATATCGTCCAGGGGGGTCATAGGACCCCCGCAAAGTTGGAGTGTTTCATAGCAATTTCGACCAAAGTTATAGTGTACTTTGAACCCTTTTCCCTTTATTATATCTACAAAAACATTGAAATTGTTAGATCAATTTGGAGGTATTGGCATATTTTTCATGTATTTGTCTCTACCTCTAACGATGATTATATAACTAAGCTCTGTATTTACATATTTGTATAGTCTTATTCAACTGTGAAAAGTGAAAACACAAATGATAAATTTCTATTCCAAGATATTGCAGTCTTGAGTTGTTGGGGCCGTGCTTAGCACGGTCTAATCTGACTAGTATGTATTATATACAATAGTAAATAGTAAAGTAATATCGCTAAAAAAGTTGAGAAATAGACATCAATTTAGAAACGTTAGAATCTCACTCGTTCTCAACTCAACCCACCCGTCTACAAGTTGTGTACTCCATTGTATTAGTCCGGAATCAAAATGCCCCAAAAAAATCATTTTGAACCAAAATACCTCAATAAAAAAAAAATTATAAAAGTACCTTTAGCGCAGTAAAATACTGCGATATAGCACTTCACGGAGATGGAGCCGTTAAGTGCTATAGCGCAGTTAAAAACTGCGCTATACCAATGTTTCTCTCACATATAACGCAGTAAAATACTGCGCTATAGGACTCCGCCTTAAAACCCATCGGGTTCCACCACTGATCCCTCCAGTGGTTAAAAAACAAAAAAAAAATTGAAACGCCATTGGAGGGGAAACCGAGGTGGTCCCCACATCCAAAAAGTCATTTTCTATTAAATTTCGTCCGGAAAGTTTAGATTCTCGGTATATTCAAGTCAAGGAGCAAGATTCTAAGTTCGAATTTTGGGAAAAAACGGCGTACAACTCGATTAAAATAACTCTACAAAAAATCTTCGATTAAGGTTTTCTACTATGAACTTTTGTTATTATTTTGTTATATACATTATATTCTAAGCATGCTTAACATTTAATCCATGCTATTTTCAAAAAAAAAAAATTGTTCTTGTTCGGACTGGGCAGTGGCTTTTGCCACTGTTCCGATTTTTTTTTTTTGGTTTAATTCATTACTTGTTAAATGTTTATGAATTGTTAATTTGTTAAATGTTTATGAATTGTTAATTTGTTATATGTTTATGAGTTGTTAATTTGTTAATTATTTATGAATTGTTAATGAATTATTATTTTGTTAATTGATTATTTGTTAAATATTGATTATGAATTTATTAGTTGTTAAATATTGTTTATGAATTGAAAGAAGTTGATTGATAATGAATTATTATGTTGTTAACACTTTGTTTGGATGATTGTTATGTATTGTTTTGACATTTATCGTATTGTGTTGTATTGTATAGGACCAAATCAGTGATTACATAAAATAGGACCTTTTGTCGTTACATAACAATAAAATTAAAGTAACAATCAAAGCAAACATTTTATTTAAACTAACAACATAATATAATACAATAGGTAACAACCATCCAAACAAGTTGTAAATGATTATGAAATGTTAATCTATATAATTTTAAAACCGTGAATATATATGTTAAATAAAAAAAGATTATCTTAAAAAGAATAGTTAAAGTTCTTCTTTTCATAAATACATAAGCTAACGAAAAAAATGTAAAGTTTGTAGGAAAATACGTGGTCGACGAATATACTCTTTTAGTTTAATTTTATCGTAGTTGTGTTGGCTATTTGGTCAACTAAAAATATATCACATATTCAAAATAGAGTTCCAAACAAATATTTGCCATCACATATGCGTCCTTACTATCACATATTAAATTTACTGCATATCCCATGTTAATTATTTACAAGATAAAATTATTAATTAGTTAATATAATTTCTTTCATTTCAAGAATAATGACTATTTTAGTTTGTACAGACTGGACTCTTTCATGGATCCGAATGTTCCCCCTGGGCCCGATGCTCACCCGGGGCCTGATGATCACCCCGGGCCCGCTGTTCACCCGGGGCTCGCTGATAGATCAGTATTGTCTTTGCAAAACAATCATAGGTCAGAGTTATTATGGGCCGGTAATATAGGGATATCTACTAGGCTCTGTCCCCGTAGGCTGCAGAGAGCGTGGGCTCTTTTACGCGAGCACCCCCCACACCCTCACGTGTTGGAGATATTATTTCGGGGCGGTATCTACCGTTGCGTGTCTGTTAGTAGGGTACAGCATGATTGAGCGCTCATCACGGCCATGGTTGAGCAGTGGAGGCAGAGACACATACCTTTCATCTTCGCACTGGTGAGGCCGCGATTACACTTCAGGATGTGGAGGTCCTCTTTGGATTGCGGGTAGATGGAGAGCCACTACACACTCGGTACGAGCCTCCTCCTAGTCAGACGTGGGCGACAGAGTTGACTAGGCTCACCCACTTTGTGCCTGATGCCGAGAGCCAGATTTCGGGACAGAGTCGAGTTAAGATTAGTGCACTCTGCACTTATTTGTAGGGTCTGGATCCGGTTGACGACGGCACCCCGCAGGACGATGTTGATCGTCATGCCCGTTTGTACCTGCTTATTATATTTGGGGGCATCTTGTTCCCGAACTCATCGGGTGCTTTTGTCAGCTTACGTTATTTGGTTTTCTTGGAGCATTTGGACCGCCTGCGAGGCTACAACTAGGGTGGTGCTGTTTTGGCGTATCTTTACAGATGCCTTTGCCGAGCGTCTGTTGGTGTTGTCAGAGATGTGTGTGGATTTTTTGCTCTTCTCCAGGTAATATTTTAAGTGTGCCTTCCTTTAATGTAGACAAACCTCTTGAAATGACGACTTAAAAATCGTATTTTCTAATATCACTTACAGCTATGGGCGTGGGAGAGGATGCTGCCTTTTCAGCCCGTACCTAGGCACACCTCGATATTGACATGCCTTATGCGAGGAGGTGGACAGCGGGTTTTGACCGGGATGTGGATACACACCACAATATTCTTTCATTTCCTGGACCAGCTTGATCACATGACGGGCGATGCGGTAAATCTATTTAAATTTACATTAATAATTTAATTAAACGTCTTTTATACTTGGTGATCACTGATTTGTATTTATATGTTATGCAGCTATTTGTGTGGACGTCGTACGTTGCTATATTAGATGGTTTGCCGCCCTTCTGTAGGGCAGGTCAAGGGGTTTAGAGGTCGCGGTGTCTATTGATACACCTGGACATCATAGAGGATCACATGCTCGAGCGTGTCTTACGACAGTTTGGGCATACACAGAGTATACCCCCTGATGTCCGTCATGAGCTCCGACACTACCAGCGGGACGATCGGGTTGCCGTTGATAATGATTTTCTGGCTTTCATGGATGTCCAGCTTCACCGTTTGGAAAATAGGTTGGGCACTTTAGCGGTGGTTGGTCATTTGACTCCCATTGAGCATTACATGCGCTGGTATCATCAGATCACACGCCGATTGATCGGTAACCCAGCTTTGCGTCCCCCTAGGGATGTAGGATACTCAGAACTCGCGGGGCAGTACGAGGCATTGGTAAGTGTATCGTATTTAGATTTATTTAATTGCATTAATTGTTACGTTTTAAAAATAAACTTTTTTTTTCTGTTAAACACAAATGCAGCTGGTGGTCGTACAGCGTTTACGCATCTTGGGGTTAGAGCATATGCCTTTCCCTGGGCTTGCGGGGTTTGCCGCGGAGATGGTACGGATATCCGAGGATGGTATCCGGCAGGCAGGAGAGATTAGGCGCAAGGAGGAGAATGTTCCGGAGGCTGAGTATCAGGTAGCGCCAGGAGGAGGACCGGGTGCTCCCAGAGGAGGAGGTCGTGCTGGCAGAGGACGCGGCGCTGCTGCTAGAGGACCTGGTGGTGGAGGACACCATCTGGTAGATGAAGCGGATGAGGCCGATCCCATTCCAGAGGGCGTTCACGGTCTAGTCCATCCGCAGTCGTTCCAGGCCGGTGGCAGCTCACCTGGGGACTCACCTACGTTTACGCCGGCGCTCTTACTTGCTGAGATACTCGGGTCTTCATCACAGCCGAGCCAGAATGCATACATGGAGGAGCGTGATAACGTTGATTGGGCGGCGTTACGCGCTTCATTAGCTGATGAGCGGCCTGTGAGGAATTTAGAGGGAGACAGGATTCTTGACTTCGATGAGTTTTTGATCCCGGTTAGTATTTAAAATACTTATTTGTTCCTTTAAAATTATTTATTTTAAATATATATATGTTACTCATTATTTAGTAATATTTTATATTTTAGGATTCGGCGCCAGCGGGTCCACCAGAGCCACCCACTCAGGCATTTTCTCATGAGTCTGCCGAGCCATCAGTGTCTTCCCATATGACTACCGAGCCACAAGTAAGCTTTTTATTAAAATTTGTTTAATTCAATATAAGGTCAATATTTAATATACATATTTGATTATTTAAAGTACTTATTTTAAATATGTATGTTACTTATTATTTTGTTTTTTTTCATATTTTAGGATTCAGCGCCAGTGGGTCCACAAGAGCTACCCATTCAGGAGCATTCTCATCAGCCTGCCGAGGCAGAAGTGTCTTCTCATGAGACTGTTGACACCCAATTTTGTCCCGCCTCTCTTCCAAAATACCTATTTTACGCTTCTAATATTTTTTAGAAAAATTAAAAAATATATATAATTATTTTACGGAATTATTAGCCTTTTATCAATACCGACACTTTATTATTCTATTACAGTTACTAATTATTATTATTATTATTAACAATTTTTATCATTTTCAGTATTTTACCAGCTTACGCACACGCATAACATTTATCTTTGCATAATTAAATAGTAGTATTTATTTAGTGCGGATTTTCAAAGAAAAATAACATATATTATTACACGGCTATTATAACACCATATGATTTTATTACCCGAGTCTAATAATCACACATTTTGGTATTAAGCAATATTTTGTCACCCTCGGTATATCATTAATTAAATTAGGTCTTCTATTTAAATTTAGAAGACAAACTATTTCTTGCACTCGATCCGTATTTTGACTTATCGGACCCCAAACCAAAGTCCGATTAACCCCTAATATTTTTTGGACTAGTCCGTATCTCTTATCTCAATTTTTAGAATAATCTGTGTTTTAATTTATTAGCCTATTCTCTTAATACCCAGTCTAAAAAAATTGACCCAGTCCATTTATGGACTGGGTCCGACCCATTTTCGTCCAAAAAGGGGGAAACCCTTAGGGCTTCCCCACATTTTCACCCGCCTCCTTCTTCACTTCCTTTCCTCTTTCTCTCTCGCCTCCCTCCACCTTTCATCCGCCTCCCTCTTTCGTCGTCATCTCCCATCGCCGTCTCCACCCATCTCTCCATCATCCTCACCACCTTCTTCACCACCTCCACCACACCCACGTTCTCTTTCTGACCTCCCCACTCTCCACTGCCCCTTGCACTCCTCCACTACCTCCTGCCAACCCACTCACCACTGCCACCCCACTTGCTCTGACACCTCCACTACTTCCATCTCCGCCCCACTCACTCGACACTTCCTCACCTTCCCATTACACCACGTTACCCCCACTACTTTTCCGACATCATCACACCCATATCCATCATCTCCACCACACCCATACCCCTACGTGCTCTGACATCACCACGTTACTTCTCCCTCTGTTCCTTTCGCCATTTTTGTCTTGAACCCAAAACCCTATAAAATGGGGTTGATTCATCGATAAAAGGGGGGATTTTTTTTGGGATTCGGCAAATTCCCAAATAGCCGATTTTCTTTCAGTTCAAGAAACCCCCTGTGAAATATTTTGTTTTAGTTGTCACAATATCGCAAAATATCGAATCAAAATACTCAAACGATTTTTCGTCTGTTCTGTGTTTGTTGCGAATTCGAGTTTCGCAACCTCGAATTTGAAGTGTTTCGAGTGTGAATCGAAGACCCGCACCCACTTTGCTGCACCCACAAAAGGTCAGCATGTTCCTCTCCTTTTCAAATCCGAAGTTTCGAATATGTTTGCATGTTTGTTTCGTTTTGGTTGAATCTTAGTTTGTGACTTGTAGTATCGAGCATGTTCAGGATTGGTTAGTTCAATCCTGTGTCTAGTTCTGTGGTTATGCAGTTCTATGCTATGTATCGACTTGGATTAATCATGCATTTTGTTAGGTTCACATTGTTTATCTATTATTTATAAGATTAGTTCTGTATATTAGTTTGTGGTTTGCTAACGATGTGTATGTGCATACCTTCAGTCTGTTTCGCAAGGGTTCATTTTATGTTTAGCAGAAGTCCTGTAGGTACAATTGCATATATTTATTCAGATGTTTTAGTAGTTCAATGAAGAATATGAATGATGTTTCGGTTTAGTGCCGCTCCCATACAGTTTATGATAAGCATATTGACTCTTTGTGCCTTGTAGTTGTTGGTTTGATTTAAACTTGGTTTGGCAGTTGTGTTATGGTAACCCCATTCAAAATAGAACAATATCCTTCCTTATTTGACTGGAATATGTTGTTAAGGCCAGTTGGTAATAAAAAATGAGATTCGACATGTTAGACTAAGTCATAAAATCTATGTTCTGAACTTCATCTGTCTGCACTAGAAATGCTAACCTTTGCTTCGTATTGTTTGAATCCTCTGGGTATGGGTTTGTACACTAAGGTCTCTGCTTATTCTATAAAATTTTTGATAAACATTTGGTCTTAGCATAAATTCGTTTTGGTCTGCTTGGTGGAATGTGTAATAATCCAAGTTAGACATTAGCCTGCTTCTTTTTGTCATTTTTAGTTTTGGTTGCTGTTGTGATCCATACCTAGTCTGGATATCAACATATATGATAACTTTAAGTGATTTTGAAGCTGTTGCTGAGACTTCAAACTGATGACAGTTTTAAGAGTGTAACTTTGGTTTCAATGTAGTCTGTCTAAATTTCTAGTTCATAACTGTTTCTTGGCAAAGACCTACATTGCTATTGTCAACCTCCAGATCAGCCCTTAGCTGAACTTTGGGATCCAGGATCATATATTGCATCTTATCCATACATTTATAGGTCATACTGCCCCTAGCATCATCATTGATTAGTCTATCTTGTTGAAACACCATGTTAGCTCCATCCTGGATTATGACCTTTGTGCATATCACCATTTGCATTATGCCTATATTGTTCTGATTAATCTCCTATATGTTGATGTTGACATATCTTCATTCCCTGCTATCCTGCCTTTCATAATCATCCCCTTTTCATCTCTATATATATTTATAGTTCACAGCCTTTGTTCTCTGTTTCACCTAAATGTTTTAGCTATGTTTATCCTTCAAGAGTTCTTAAGAATTTTAGATTTGATATGACGTTGAAATGATTCTCAAAACCAGTTAGATAAGATTCCTGTGAGCAGAAAATGGACTCGACCAATTATTTCAAACTTCAGCCCATCTGTTTAACTTGTCTCCATTTAGTTTAAATACAGAAATGGTTAGAATGTTATTGGATATTGATAAATATAGGTCTTAATTCGCTAAAGAATATCCCTGTCCCGCTGGTTTCTTGTAAGCAAGTAGTCTAAATGTGCAAATATGTACTGTTATTAGTAAAATATGTATCAGTGAGTCTTGGGTAAATTTTGTTATCAGTTTTGGGTATTATTTGACTTTGTGCACTGTTGCAAGTATGTTTCAGTTGGTTATATATATTTATGTATATTATTGATATACCTCTATTTAAAACAATCGTGAATGTATGCAAAAGATATACCAAAATATATACAGTATATATATATATACAGTATATATATATATATATATATAATTTATTGATTTGTTTTGAGTTATATTTTACATGTTTTAACCTCATCCGTTGATTATATACTAATCCTTCCCTTTTATTTTGTGGCATGATCATCGCATACGAGTCCGAGAGACTCGCCCACTTCCGCACCCGATGTTGGGCTAAAGCCCAACGAAATTCCTTCCGCGTCCAGCCCAACAGTAGCAGCCCAGCAAAATAAGGGCTGTTGGGCCGCAGCCCAACAGCAATACCCATAGCAGGCCATCTTAAAATGGGGCTGAGCCCATTTGCTTTAATTGTCTCCTCTCTTATTTATTTTGTGATTTTAATTTGTATTATGCCACTAACCGTTTTATTTATTATTTCATTAGTTAGATAAATCCTAATTAATTAGTAAGTTTAGTTTTAATAATGGGTAGTTTATTTAAGGAAAACCAATGATTAGTTTTCCCCAAAATCCCATTTTTTTTCTTCCTTCTTTTTATATTAAAATTATTTATAGTATCCATAATATTTACTTCTAAAATAATTGATAGTATAAAATTCATATTTTCGAATTAACAGAGTCACATTCTTATTGTCTTAATTTCAAAACATCATTAATATGCAAACATAAATTCAAACATATTTTAAATAATTCTTCAAGTTTTGAATCAATCATATATATATTTTTAGCTAAGCATAGTTAATAAAAAGTGATGGAAAGGATAAAGAAAACTTTCAATAGCCACTTTGTATTTTGTTCCTAAAAACCAATAAACATCTCACCATTTGAATTATTTCAAGTATCTCGTGAAAGCGTCGCATAAATTCGTATTTTTGTTTACTCATATATAAATTATCTTTGCAGGTTTTATTGCAAAGAATATCATTAGTATTCGAAATCATATCAACATTTATAAGTTTAGTTTAAATGGCATTTGAAATTTCCTTTTATGCAAAATCATCTGTTTTCTACAAATCTCATTCCAAATAGCATTTTTATTTAAAGTTTTATCAATTTCTATCAATTTTGTTTTAAATGGTGTTTGAAATCTTTTTATGCAAATTATTATATTCTCTCTAAAATCTTATCTTAAGCAATATTTTATATTTTTCTTTAAAACTTTAGCGGTATTTACAAGCTATTTTCTTTAATTTTAAATATTTTATTTGCATCTTTAGCCCTAATTAATTAACCTAAGTTTGATCGGATAACCGTAAGTTAACGGATTCTAAAGGATGCCTAACCCCTTCCCTTTAGGATAATATAGAGCCCTTACTTAGAATCACACTGGTTAAGCAGACTATTAATTGAGGTTTAGTTTTAACTTTACCTTAGTTAACATTTCGGTGTCCTAATTCACCGTTAAATTAATTAGGTGGCGACTCCTTAAAATAAAATAAATAGGAATCACCAATACGTCATACTCCCTAAATCGACCCGGTTAAAATGGGGTGTGACAGAGACTACCTAGGCGCATGTAAGTTTTTTACTTAAAACTAATTTTATTCAATATAAGGTAAATATTTATTTAATTTTTATAACCTTTACTTGAACTTCGAACAGCATCTCGTCCAGGAGACTACCTCATATTCACTACCACACCTATCTCAGGAGCCTACAGACCCGTCTCAGGAGCCTACTCAGGCGCCCGTTGACACACAGGTTTGATTAAATAAATAACGTTAATGTATTCAATATAAATAAGAAATGGTACTAATTAATATATATTTTTTAGGTTCATCCTTCAGCGCCCGCGGTGACAACTCCTGACGAGGAAGAGGTCGAGTTTCCAGACCTAGCTCAGCCTGAGGTTCTGAGCGTGCCAGCGGGACTAGATCCCAAGAAGAAACACATTCTAGTTAAGGGCGCAAGGGCTAGGGGAAGAGGAGATGATCATGACTTGGAGCGCCCGGTTATTAAGAGGAAAAAGGGCGATGGAGACGATGGCGAGGGCGGTGGGGATGGTATGAGCCTTAGGCCTAGGGATAGTCTCCGGCATACTACATGTGGGACCCATCCTCGATAGTGTATATACATTAGTGTTGTACAACTTATCGTAAATATTATCTTAGTCTTTATTATTGTTTATAGTTTCACATCCTAAATTGATAATAAAAAAAAACGTGACACATTCGAAATAAAGTTAAGCTTTAATTTAAAAATAAGACGAAACCCTAAAAGATAAATAACTTAAAGCTAATGACTACAAGTCTTCAAACAAAAAAGAATTTCGAGCACTTTTCAACCACTAAAACGACAATCCAAAGTATTGCGTATTCTTGATATGTTGAGCCTATTTTATTAATTGTACAAATATAACTAGAGTTTTATATAAAATATTGAAGTTCCGGAATCTCAAAGCATGATTAATATACGGCTAAACTACGTAAAAAAGATAAACTACGTAAAAAGAAGTGAAAATGTAATGTTTTGGAAAATGGCGGAGTCCTATAGCGCAGTATTTTACTGCGTTATAGATGGGAGAAACATTTGTATAGCGCAGTAAAATACTGCGCTATAGAACTTAACAGCTCCGTCTCCGTGAAGTGCTATAGCGCAGTATTTTACTGCGCTAAAGGTACTTTTATAATATATTTTTTTGTTGGGGTATTTTGGTTCAAAATGGTTTTTTTGGGGCATTTTGGTTCCGGACTCTCCATTGCATGTACTCCCTCCATCTCAATTTATGTGATATAGTTTAACTATGCACAGAGTTTAAATATGAAACGAAGATTTTTTAAACTTGTGGTATCAAACAAGTCATGAGTATTTTTATGGTTGTAAATCATTTCATTAAAAGAAAAAATAAAAATTTTGCAGTTATATTATTTCTAAATATATTAGTTCTCTTTTGTTCTTCAAAATTTGTTACTTTTAAGGGTAGTTAGGTTACTAGGATTAATTAGCAAAACAAAAAAAAAATAGGTTACTAGGATTAGAGAAATAATCCTGGTGTAAAGTTAGAATTATTTTATGACGATTATGAATTATTTTGTACCGAATTCTATGAGATTCTAATATGGGAATTGGCAATTATCGGATAAAACACCTATATTCTTAATTACCTCGCTTATTTACTTTAAACAATAAACAATAAACAATAAGGGCAAATATTACATGTTTTGTCATTAATTTGGCGTTACCCCGTTTAATAACTGGGCACAAACACGTGGCAAAAGAAGAAGATGATGCCGACGAAATGAAAACGGAGTTTTTGTTTGTTTATTTGTTCTATTTATGGTTACATTGAGGTACACGAAACGGAATGAAAAAGTTTTGGAGAAAAGTGAAGGAAAAAGGGAGAGAAAGTGGATGAGGTGACACGTAGTTGTGTTTGGGCGGTGAATTGTTGAGTATTTCAGATAAAGCCGCCACGTAAATTACGCGTTGTGGAGGTTATTATTTTGCTTTGGGTGATAGTAATAAAGGATGATTTGGTACGATGGATAAGTAAAATTAATGATGACATAAAAATTTAGTGTTATCTTATTATTTGTTTGGTTACTAATCATGAGATAAGTTATTTCAGAATTAAAAATAGGGCTGGGGTAATTTATATTCATCGGAGGGTGGAGTAGTAATTCTGAAATAACTTATCCCAAGATAAAACAGTGAAATTGATTAAAATAGGACTGAGATTCTCAAAACCCTTTTTTTACTGCCTAAGGTGGAGGGTGTTTTGTAAACAAACAACCGTTTCTTAAAAGTTATGCAATACATGTTACTTTTAATATAACAAACCAAACAATCAACAAGAAATAATATCAAGATAAATAATCCCAATATAAATAATCTCAGTATAACTTATCCCAACATAATTAATCCTATCATAAGTTGTGTTCAAACCAAACGATCCCGTTTAAGTTTGGTGCATTGTCACTGTATAAAATTATTTGCACCGTCAGGTCAACAGTAAGGATAATTATGGTAACTTTTATATGAAAGATTTTTGAAAAGATATAAAAAACAAGTATAATCCTAATTATACTCTAATCATTTTTTTTGGTAACCATGTGAAAGTACCATTAACAGACAAGTATTACACCTAATGAGCACACATCCCTCACAGATGTGCCTCAGCAAAAACCAGACTACTTACATCTTGTGCTAATGAAAAAACCAATCTAAATACATAATAACCTATTTATGAATATTCTGCCCCTGTATGCCTTCTTTGATGTATTCAGCAACTCTATTCTCTGTACAGTTTCTTCCTTAATCTGTGTAGTTATCTCTGTTATTTGTGTAGCTTTCTTTTTGAAGATCTTACTATTCCGGGCTCTCCATGTATGATATACCATTGCTGCCCATACAGCAGCCATCACTTCCTTTTGGAATTTCTTCCAGTGCTTCAACTTTATTCTTTTCAGGACTTGTGCCACTTCCCCCACCTTTATGTGCGTATTTGTCCAGAGCAGCATCTCGGTTCTAACCTTAGAGAACCATGGGCAGTCCACAAACAGATGAGAGGTTGTTTCCAAATTCTGAGTCGCACACAAACAACAATATGGATCATCCACAGTAATCTGCATTGTCAGTAGTCTATCTTTAGTTAGCAGCCTGCCCAGGACTGTTAGCCACATGATAAACCTGTGCTTTGGTTGTGCAACCGAGGTCCATACAAGGCTTGCCACTTCAAATTTCCTTTGCGTACCCTTCAACTGTATATAGCTTCTTGTGATAGAACATGTTCCATTGACAAATTTATTATTCCTTTTTTAGCGTAAATCAAATCTGTATCCCATATTAGCGTTTATTAATTAAAATTTCAAGTTTCCATTTGTTACCCTTAGTTTATGTGAAGTTATTCTTCAATGCCTCAAATATTGTGAACTTTGAAAAAGAAAAAAAAAATAATGATTCGGCCATAATTGATCCTGAAGAGTTTCTTTTTGCCTCAAGGGTTGTTCACTACTACACATGTTTTTTATTTTTTTTGCGACTGCAATATATATGAACAAATTTCAATTTTTTTCTTAGTTAAGAAGCATCTATAACTACAAATATTATATAAAAATTTGCATCAAAATTTTGAAAGTGTATTACGTGCTTAAATTAAAGAGATCAAAAGGCATACGGGTTTGGAAAGGAGGTTACAGAAATGAAACATGAAAGGAAGGTTCGGAGGAGAGAGACTACAACATAATGCTTACTTTTAGGAAAAGAAAAAGGATAACAGTAGATAACAGTTGGAAAGAATTGGTGACCCACAATAGCAGCTCATTTTGCCTGATATGTGAAGTTTTTTATACATTGATAGTGAATAAAATTTAAACTCTGATAATAATGAGATTATTTTACTCTTTTTTGTTAGGGATATTTTTGTGTGGTCCTTGAGGGTGAGTGGTATTAAAATTAAAATCAGAGATGATGGATCACAATCTCCCTAAATGATCAGGTTTTTTATTAATTTCATACTTAATTTATGCCTGACTAGTTTACGCTAGCCTCCTAATTATAATTTTTAGGGGGTATTTTATTTTGAGAGAAAATGAAAGCATAGGACAAAAGGAAAAAATGTATCTTCTTGGACGTGTATTATTATCTGTTGTTGCATCTATTTTGTCTCTTGTTATGTTGCTGTCTATTTTTTTTTGAACGGGGATTTATTGGAAACGGTCTATCTACCCACAATGGTAGGACTAAGGTCTGCGCACATCCTGCCCTTCTCAGACCTTACTTGTGAGATTACACTGGATATGTTATTGTTATATTTTATTTTTTGAATTTTCCACTCGGCAATATTTTTATTTTAAGGTTCAATTAATTTAAACTTTCATCTTCGATACTCACTTTGAGCCTTGATTAATTTAAATTACTGCTGGGATATCAAGTTTTTGAATAAATCACTCCCTACCAAAGGCATTCTATTCACATAACTGGTAACATATATACTGTCTTTTGCTGGCTATATATTACTGTCAAGTGTCAACGAAGCTCTAAACATACGCCCCTCTCTTCGCTCGGTTGTTAGGCGCAAAGATGATGACAGCCTTTGGTTTAGCATTTTCTTGGTAGAATAAATTGCTATGTTTGGGTTCCTTTGAGTTGAGTTAGTTCAACTATGTCTATTCTATATTTTCTATTATATATAAGTACCTTAAAGGGACTAACATAGCAATAAATACTTGTACCACAAGTTTTACAAATTGTACACGCAATGAATGCTTGTACCATAAGCTATATAACTTGTACACTTTATCCAACTATTTTTTAATCCCACGTGGACATATGTCATAGTACTTAATATTTATTCTCTTCTCATGTATAGACGTATGCACTTTAATTTTAATTCTCCGACACATTTATTTCCTCCGTGCACTTTTATTTGTTCACTTTTAACTTTTCACATTCTTGCTTAATATCTATTCTCTTCCCATGTATAGACCTATGCATTTCAATTTTAATTCTCCTACACAAATTTATTTCCTCCGTGCACTTTTACTCGTTCACTTTGGACTTTTCATGTTCTTTAAGAATTAATAAATCTCACGTGGATATCTGTCATAGTAGTGAATATTTATTCTCTTCTCATATATATACGTATGCACTTCAATTTTAATTCTCCGATACATTTATTTCCCCCGTGCACTTTTCTATTATATATAGTGGCTAAGGAGGACTAACACCGCATCAAATGCTTGTACCAAAAGCTTTACAAATTGTACACGCAATGAATGCTTGTATCAAAAGCTATATAACTTGTAAACTTTACCCAACTACTTTTTTATCGCACGTGGACATATGTCATAGTACTTAATATTTATTTTCTCTGTGCATTTTTACTTCTTCACTTTTGACTTTTCACGTTATTTAAGAATTAATAAATGAAGTACTCCCTCTAGCCCATATTACTTGGCCACATTACTTGACTTTTCACATTCTTTATGAATTAATAGATGAAGTACTCCCTTCGTCCTATATTACTTGGCCACATTACTATACTTGACTTTTCACATTCTTTAGGAATTAATAAAAATGAAGTACTCCCTTCGCCCATATTACTTGGACACATTACTAAAAATATATGTCTATTTTTCTATTCTATATTTTTCTCCTTCTTATCTTCTTATATATAAACGTCCAACGTGGACGAACACAACAACAATAAGTTGTACAAAAAGCAACTAAAATTGTACTCTAAGCAGGGACTAACATGTGTATATTTCAGAAGTTTAACGTTAATTCTACCTCTTATGTGTTTATCTTTTAAGTCCTCACGGTCCGCAGTGTCTTAATTGTCCTTTCATTTCCTTCATTTGGCATGTACTCCCTCAGTCTTAATTTAAGTGTCTACGTTTGACTAGACATGAAGTTTAAGAAATAAAGATAGACTTTCAAATCTTGTGGTTTTAAATTAAAAATGTGTATAATATAATAAAATATCCTTTGAATCTTGTGATTATAAACTTGACATGTAGAATATTTGAATTATCAACTTACTAAATATAAAAAGAGGCGGACATAACCAAAATAAGACAAATTTTAACAACAATTGAGAAATTAAGGGGAAAAATAAGACGAAAAGAAAAAAAATGGAGACTCACTAAGGAGAATTGCAGTATCATTTGCAAAATATACAAACCATAAAGACTAACTAAATTGAGTAACGAAATTAATCATGTTGGGCCCCGTGCATCGCACGGGAATAGTTTGCTAGTGTTTGATAAAATGTCGTATCAATGAGGTTTATTTCCCTACTGAAAAAAAAAAAAAAAAAGAGGTTTATTTCCCTGGGGAGGTTTTGTCAGTGGGATGGATTTTTATCCATTTCATTTGTTTCAGCATTTAGATTATTTGGGTGGCATTTAATGAAACAACCCACTTAAAACACTTTTAAGATCTTGCTTTCATTTTTGAGATAATTGTTTAAGAATCTTCCAGGCTTAAGAATTCTTTGATTAACGTGTTTTAGCCCACTGCTTGTGTATGGAGTTTCATGTTTCCACAGTAGCATAGTGTCGCCTAAAGCTTGCAATACATTTATCACTTTATCTTTTTTGGTCATTTGTTTTAGAATTATTCTGTGCTTATTAATCTTGTGGCAGAGACCCAGAATAATATAATTTTGTTATAAACAGCTTGTAGATATTGTCCGCTTTGGCGCACCTCACGGCTTTAAAACACGTCTACAAGTAAAGGCTTCAGGCCCTGCTTATAAGCACGCACACAATCCCGTGTGCGAGCGATGTGGGAACTTCAAGTTCACAACACACCCTCCCATCGCGAGCATCGTGCTGATAACGTGTTATAAACAGCTTGTAGATATTGTCCGCTTTGGCGCACCTCACGGCTTTAAAACACGTCTACAAGTAAAGGCTTCAGGCCCTGCTTATAAGCACGCACACAATCCCGTATGCGAGCGATGTGGGAACTTCAAGTTCACAACAAATTTCAATTTTTATTTCATTAATCAAGCTAGTCGTGTTTTAGCCCATTACTTTCAACCTTTTTGCTTTCAGTTCACAAGAAACAATTCTTTATTTTATTCCCCATTACCATTGTAGTACCTTGCAACTATTAGTTCTAGCTAGGCCTTAGCTAAACTTATAAAACTACTTAGACTAGAAATGTAACTACATTTCATGCGGGACTTAATGTATGTTAACACTTTTTTCTCGGTTTAAATGAACTTCTTAAGACGGATAAACACTATAACTATCACTGTGATCAGGAAAACATTGTTACTTGATAACCTAATGCTTTTTAAACACTTACATATTTGTGAGACCTTACATGTGAAAGTGAAACTCACTCGATGTTGACATGTAAACTGAATAGGGTTTTGCTCTTATCATATCCCAAGGAAATTAAGGGCTTTTTGCTTTATCTATCAAATAGAGGAGAGGACCCTAAAGCAACTCCAAATGAAATATTTTTTTGTAGGGAACAAGTGTTAGCTATGTCAATTAATTCACCAAACATGGGTAATTTCATTTGCTTGTATCATCATGTATGAAGGAAACAAGTGTTAGGTATAAACTCGTTCACAACGGAATAAAAATGACTTTGTTGATATTAAGATCCAAAGTTTGTCTAATTTTGATTGTATGGATAATGTTCTTCCATACCACTTAAGAAAAGTTTATCCAATTATCTGGTCCGAAAAGTTTGTCTAATTTTGATTGTATGGATAATGTTCTTCCATACCACTTAAGAAAGTTTATCCAATTCTCTGGTCCGAAAAGTTTGTCTAATTTTGATGGTAAGTTGTATGGTTAATGTTTCTCCTTGCATATCCAATCAATGATTTATTGGATATGGAATGTAATAAGCCGCAATTTGGAAGATTATCCTTCGCTGGGGTGGTCTTTAATTTTTGTCCCTCAAATTGGGGGTCTTTAACTTTTGACTTTCACTAAAAATCCCTTGATTTGGGATTCGAATCCCAGCTCAATCAAAAAATTTTAAAAAATTCGCAAGGCAAAGCAAAACTCTTGCCTTAAGGCAGAATTTTGCCTTACGAATCCAAACATTTACCTTGCGTTTTTTTTTTTACTGAGTTGGATTCGAATCCACAAACTCAGAGTATTAGGCAAAAGGTAAAACTTAAATACCACCAATTTGAAGTACAAAAATGCCTTCTTTTGGGGTGGTCTTTAAATTTTGCCGCTCATACTTGAAATCTTTAAATTTTGCCCTTCGGCTAAAGCCCATGGGTTCCAGGTTCGAACCCCCACTCAATCAAAAATTTTAAAAAAATTCGCAAGGCAGAGTTTAAATTTCGCTATGCCTCCACCGGCATACACTTGTTAAGGAATAACCAAAGTTATGCCGGACCCGGCATACTTATGCCTTATGGGCAGACTTGGCATAAGTATGCCGGATCCGGCATAACTTTGATAATTCCTTCACAAGTTTATGCCGGATCCGGCATACTTATGGGCAAACTTTTAATGGGCAAACTTTTAGTTAAGCCTTAACTAAAAGTCTTTTCCTAATTATGCCTTATGGGGCAGACTTTTAGTTAAGGCATAACTAAAAGTATGCCCCATAAGGCATAACTTTTCCTTAAGACATAGACTTTGTTTTATAAGCCAAATTTGGTTAGTTCAAACTCCGCATATTGGCAACCAAATTGAACTTAACATCAGCAAAGCAGTAACGCTGGGAAAGAAACAGATCATACATTGGCAGAAACAAAGCATGCTCATAAAAGACTGATATTGTTTTTATATTTTATCTACTGGTGCATCGTAGGATGTGTCAATTTGCACAACTTGGTAAGTGCAAATACTAACAGACTGAGGTACATTTGCAACATTTTAAGACCTGAATGTGCATTAAGATACATTTAGTTAGAACAGAACATCTACATTCTTTATTGGTTTGTTATGATTTACTGGTCTGGTCCCATTAAAAGTTTGTCCGTAAATATGGCTGACCCGGCATAAACTTGTTAAGGAATTACCAAAGTTATGCCGAACCCGGCATACTTATGCCAAGTCTGCCCATAAGGCAGAGTATGTCGGGTCCGGCATAACTTTGGTAATTCCTTAACAAGTGTATGTCGGGTACGGCATACACGCGACCCAAATCTTGCCTTGTAATTTTTTTTTTAATTTATGCTTGAGCGGAGGCTTGAACCCAGACCTCATGATTTCTGCGTGAACGTTCAAGGTTGCAACTTGCAACGCAAAGGGCAAAAATTAAAGACCAGCAATATGAGGGGCATAATTTAAAGATCACAAATATGAGGGGCAAAATTTAAAGACCACTCCAAAGGCAATCCGCGCAAAAAAATGTACAAAAATTAAAGACCACCCAAATGAATGCCAATCACTCAAAAAATGAATGAATCCAATAATTGGACTTAGTTATTCAAATTCAGGTAGTAGAGCCCAGCTATAAAAAAGTTGAAATTTGCTACGGATCTGTTAAGTTGTTTTGATAATTCCTAAATTAGATTAACACTGACTTTTATAAATTTAGCCTTTAATATTACAAATTTGTGGGGACCATATTGGTTTACATTGCAGGCACTGATCTGATGTTTGATGTCTCAGTATTATTATTGAAGAGGAATGGAGAATGAGATTGTATTTAAACCCAGAACCAACACAGGAAAGAAAAAGGAAAAACAAATTAAGAGGAATACCAACACTTGTTAAAGTTTGAAATTCCGATATAGTTTTTAATAATTTAGGTAGAGATATTTTTGTCAAAATATCTTTTCATGTTAGATTACCTAAATGTTGGTTAATGAAGAAACTTGTCCAGCAGTTCCAAGTGTTGGCTAATTTTTTGTTAGCGGTGAAAGAAATAGTTATTTCTCCATCTTTTCCACTAGCCTGACTAATCCAAAATTTCATATTCGCACCGTTATGGCTGATTTAAGGGAAATTAGGCTTCCTAGCAAAAGTTTCTCTATTACCAAAGTTAGAACCTGAGACCTCCAGTTGATCGTATTTTAGATGTGAGTATTTTTATTCAAATATTTTTTCTGTATTAAAAAATGAATATGGGTTAGCTTGACATGATTAATTTTTTTTATTAGCGTTGAAAAATGGCTACTTGTCTAAATTACTCGCTGGACCAGTCCAAAACTTCACACACCAATTGCCCTTCATATGGACGGAAAATTTGCAAGATTGCCCTTCGCTGGAGGTGGTCTTTAATTTTTACCCCTCAAAATGGTGGTCTTTAAATTCTGCCTTAAGGCAGAATTGCACGGGCTGAAATTCTGTCTTAAGGCTCAAATAGGCAGAATTTGCATGGTAGATTTGCAAAATTCTGCCTTGCGATTTTTTTTCTTTTTACTGAGCTGGGGTTCGAACCCACAACCTCAGGGTGTTAGGCGAGGGGCAATAATTAAAGATCACCAATTTGAAGGGCAAAAATTAAAGACCACCCCAAATGAAGGGCAATCCGCGCAAAAAAAAAAAAAAGCATATGTACCGGTCTTTAATTTTGCCCCTCAAATCGCTAGTCTTTAATTTCTTGCTATACTTTTTTTTTAATGAAAATTTGTGGGTCAAAGTACCCTTATTCGTTGGGCTATGAAATGAGAGATTCTAGATTCGAATCCCAACTGAGTAAACAAATAATTTCTCAAGACCAAGTTTCATAAAAAATATGCTTATTCGGGCAAAGCTACATAAAAACTGGGGCACCAGCAGTGTAGAAATAGAAGCAGTGGAGAAGAGAGAGACAACGCAAAAATTTAGGGCAACAATATCAGATTGTTGTTACTTTCCTATTTTAATTTGGTAAACTTACAGAAATAACTACCTTATTATAGGTTCTTACCATTAGTAGCTACCCTTTTCAATATTACGATATGTAGCTACCATTTCATTAGTTTATGTCTTTGGACGCGTGTATTTGAATGTCTTCAAATACATAACTAATCCGTAAACAATAACCAGATCCCTTAAATCTAAGCATTAACGGTGGTGTTTATTAATAGGCATAATAATATCTATTTTTAATATCTTTCTCTCTTCCCTTCTTTTGGTAAGGTAAATTTTGTTCCATAAGTTTAGCTTCCATTTCTTTCTCCAACCATGATTTTCGTTCTCTCTTCCCTTCTTTTTGTAACTAAATTCAAAATTCTAAAACATTAATAATAGAAGGAAACACAAAAATAGAAACTACGATCATTCAACTGGTAATTCGAAAAATACATGATTTGTAACTTCAAAACGCTTAAAAAATAATTGTATTTAAGTTTTTATTGAAAAATTCAAATACACAAATACATTCAAACATTCATAAATGAATTTAAATGACTGTGTATTTGATTCGCAGTTCATCACTATTTCAAATACACAAATACATACAAACAAAATACGTCACTCATTGGTTCAAATACACAAAAACATGCAAACATATGCATCACTGGTTCAAATACACAAATACATAGAAACATTCATAAACGAATTTAAATGAGTGTGTATATTATTCGCAGTTGATCATTATTTCAAATACACAAATACATAAAACAAAATACGTCATTGTTTCAAATACACCAGTACATAAAACATTCATATACAAAATTGAATGTATGTGTATTCGGTAAACAGTTAATCACCGATTCAAACACACAAAAACATGCAAATATATGCATCACTGGTTCAAATACACAAATTATATACATATTGATTAATGAAAACAAAAATAATTAAGGGTTTAGGGTTTAGTGGAAAAGAAGAAGTTAACAATGCTAGTCGTTGTTGAGAAGAAGTTAGGGTTTAGGATTTAGTGGAAGAAGGAAATGGAACATGGTTGAAGAAGGAAAGGGAAGAGAGAAGGAGAATCATGGTTGACGAAGGAAAGGGAAGCTAAAATTATGGAACCAATTTTAATAATAGTCAATGCCAATTATTAAGGGATTTTTTTAACCATGTATGTGTATAGTTACTGATATAGCTATGGATGGTAAATTAGAAAAGTAAATTAGTTACTAAACATAAATAATTAAAAGCGTAGTTATTATCAATAAATAGGTATTATAAGAAGCTACATCAAGTAATTATTCCTTTTATTTTGTTCAGGACAAGTTTAAATTTTTGTCTTTTTCACTTTGTTTTGTGCTGGACCCGAGTTGGGCCTGCTCTTTTTTGTTGGACTTTTTGTTTCTACATAAAGAAAAAGCCCACTTGGGAGAATTTTTTATCTTTTTATTTTTTAGACATAGAAACTATGTCTTGTCTGACATAATTTCTATGGAGGCATAGCCTTGTCCGGCATAGTTTCGTAGGATAACTTCATTTCTACAGAATTACTACATAGAAACTATCTCTTCCTGTCACGCCCCAAAACCCACCCTGGACGTGACCGGCATCCGACGTCCTGAACAACATCGGAAGAACCTATACAACAAAATAATAATACTTGAACCCGCCAGGTTCAACATTCGCCTCCAACAATTTATAAATTAAATGTAACAAATCATGAAAACATAAATTAAATCAGCGGAAGACTTTATAATTTAAATGATTCACCCCAAAACATGATAGTGTGCCCGAAAGAGTTAAACGACAACTCTTCTTCTACCCACATTCGAATGTATACTAAGGAGCTTCTAAGAATAAAGAGTAAATGTCTAACCCATCGGGACGCAGCCCGGAAACTAAAATAAGTAAATGAAATTAAATAAATAGAGTGTCCCACGAACGAAGATGTGGGCTCACCAAATCAACAACAACAGCAAGTTCTCCTAAGCGTCGGGAGTATCACGAACCCGCTCTTCTCCGTTTCCTAATATACCATAAAAAATAACAATGGTATGCCTGAGTAATTTCGTACTCAGTGAGTGCCTCAGGGACAACAAATATTATAAAAATAAAATATAATAATACATAAAGAAATCAGTTCTGAAAAGATGGCATAAAAACAGTCATTCCACTTTGTAATTCTTAATATCATTTGTTAAACAGTTTACAAAGCCATTAATCAATATAAAACAAGTATTCAACATGTGTGTCTCAATAAGAATTATCAAAACCGATTATAAAGTCTTTTGTCAAGTTACAACTATCAATTATGCCTTTCAAATTGATCATGATTGTCAACAACAGTTCCATGAGAGATTACGAATATCACACATGCCGATACATGCCCAAGAATCAATCACATCGAGGGGATGACCATAGGGTTCCCTTGTCACAGCGCACCACACCGGATTATAAAATCCTCGGTGACCACTCATTGTTGACACCCAATTTTGTCCCACCTTTCCTCCAAAATACCTATTTTTTCGCTTCTAATATTTTGGCAACTTTAAAAAATAATTATTCACATTTTTACTATAATTAGCTTTATTAGTACCGGCATTTCATTATCCTGTCATTATCTTTACTGCCGTCACTACTACCGTTATTACCATTGTTATTAATTATTATTATTATTATTATTATTATTAATTTATTATTATTATTAATTATTATTATTCTTATTATTACCATTATTAGTATTATTATTATTATTATTATTATTATTATCGTTATTATTATTAGCACTATTATTACTATTAGCATCATTACTGCCGCTATTCGTTATTTTTATTTATTATTAGTATTATTATAATTTTTACGTTTCAGCATCTTTTACCAACCTCTGCATGCGCATCGCATTTTATTTGGCAAGATTAAATGATAGCGTTATTCGTTGTTAAAATATTATTGCACGGCTATTACAGTATCATATAATTTTATTACCTGAGCCCTAATAATTACATATTTTTTGTATTTTTTGGTAACATTTTGTCGCACTCAATATATTATTAATTAAAATGGGTCTCTTATTCAAATTTAGAAACCAAACTATTTCTTGCACTCAGTCCGTATTTGATCTATCGGACCCCAGATCGAGGTCCAATCAACTCATACTATTTTCGGACCAATTCATAAATCAACACATTTTCAATTTACCTAGCCACATCTTAATTCAATAGGCCTGTTCTTTTAATTTTCTAGCCCAAATCAATTAGCCCACATTTTAATACCCAGCCCATTACCCACTAAACCCAAACCGACTGGCCCATTTCGTTTAACAAGAGATGAAACCCTAAGGTTTCATCTTTTCTTCCATTCACGCCGCGCCTCCCCCTTCTCTCTTCCTTTCTCTCTCTCTTCCTCCACCGTACCCCCACACCACTGCGATCTCATCCTCGTCTGTTCCCCACTCTTTTCATTTCGCCTGACACCCCACGTTACCCCCACGTTTCGTACCCTTCTCCGACACCTCTGCCACCCCCCACTTCACCCTGTCGCCCCACGCCTCTGACACCCCCACTCCCCTCTGTCTTCTCCACTTCTTCTTGTTCCACCACGCCCTGTCCCCACGTGGCCTCTGCGCTCCACTCTCCTTTGCTCCCTCTCCTCTGAAACTCAAGCGGAAACCAATTTATAAGTTGGGTTTCATCATCCATGAAAGGGAAGAAGAAAAGAGATCGGGGATTTTGGTATTAAGAAAATTTCCCAAGAACCAAGTTCTGAACCATACAAAACCCTAAAAAATTGATCCCTTTAGCCGGAAAATTGGATAGAAATCGAAAAGCTTTCATTCTATCACCAGAAATCCCCCAGAAAACATCAAGTTCGCAACAGTCGTAACATTTTATATCGATTTAACATACCAAATCGATCTTCTGTTTTAGTTTTTTCCCTTTTTTATTGCGTCGGATCCGAGAATATACAAGTTTGATTCGGGTTTGGGTCGAAGTAGATTCGTAGTGTTCGAGCATAGATCGAAAGCCCGTACTCACTTCGCTGCACTCGAAGAAGGTCCGTTAATTCCCCTTCTCTCTTATATTTTTTTCGCATTTTTAGTTTCCTGATTGTTATGTGCTATCATTTGTGTGATTTGGCATGTGGTTGTGTTAGTTCAATTTGTGGTTTTGTTTTTGTGATTAAAGCATGTTTATGTGCTGGTATGATTAGATAAAATGCTTCCGTCTTAATTTGTTTTAGTATGTTAGGTTAGTTCAGTATGGTATATCTTATATGTTATAGCCTATTATGTTAAGCACGATTGGTTATTATTCTATCCTGTTTTAATTTAAGCACGTCTTTAAGCATTGTTTGAGTATGATTTGTCCAGGTTAAACATGTGTCCTGTGTTAATATACTACCGTAGTAAGCCTAGTTAGTTGATTATTACGTAGTAAAGTTCAGGCATGATTTGATTCTGCTTGGTTTGAGCATGATAGTGCAATCAGCCATCCTTTATCTTGTTGCTTATCTGAGTTAAAATGGATTAAAGGACAGGAGAAATAAATCTGAGTTTAGAAGAATATTGTTGGAGTTTAAGCTTCAGAACTTATTATGATTATCGAGAATAGATTTGAACAATTTTTCGCTGTAAAAATGGAGTTGGTGAAGCATAATGATATTTGTTTCTTGTCCAGTTTCAATATGAGTACCTGTTTGGCCATTAGATATCTAAACTAATCGGTTTATCAGTCATGATTGAGAATTAGGTGGATTTTGGTAAACTAAGGAGTCCATCTGTGTGCTTCACCTTGTTTTCAATGGAAATAACAACCTGTAGTTATACTGTTTGAATCTATCTAAACATTAACTTACATTTAGCATGGTTTAGGTGGTTAATAACTCTAAATGATGAAGGATGTCCAATTTGGCCTAATATGGTGTTGTTAGTGTTTCTATGCTAATTCACAAACTGTTCCTGAAAATTTCCTTTTTTTGGTATTGGTATGAGTCTACTTGTTTCAGTTAGTTATTCAGCATGAATAAAGTGAGAGTCAAATGGTGTTAATGAGTCTAAATAGGATCAACAGGAATCTAAATTCAACCCCAGTTAATCTTTAGAGTGAGTCATGTAGTTTGTGTCACTATCTGTCAAAAGGATCTAAAATCTTGCCTCGTCTATCTATCCGTATGTACTTCATGTGAGTATACTGAATGCTCATGCCTTCGTATAATTGAACATTTATATAGTATTTCATTTATGTTCTTCTTTAATCTTGTTGAGTATTTGAAAACCATGGGATCTTGTTGTAACCATTTCATGATCTTTGGAAGAGGTTTGAATGAGTTTCATTTAATGAATCTGATAATGCTGGAAGTTTAGCTCAATTAGCATATTTTTAAATAACTGATTTTTTTTTCAGTATTCTGAATTGTCATGCCTGTCTATGGCCACCTCATTCTTTCTTTGAAATACCTCATATTGTCACTGAAATAATGAAAGAATAAAAGGTAAGATAGAACGCATCTTTTCTAATTTAACACTTGTTTCGCATATGCTGTCAAAAATGGAAGTTTTCGCTGTGATAGTTGAGTTTCTCTCAAATCTGAAATGAACAGGATGAGATCTGATTTGTAATAAGGTGTATCATCTTTAGTAAATATTGATCCGAATTGGAATTTTAATCTTTTCTGCTCGATTAAGATGTTATACACATAGGGATATATCAGGGTATACAAAGTATACTGTCTTCACATGCTTTTGGTATGTCATAGGCTTGTATATCAAGTATACATTTGATATATCATCCATCCTTAAGAAAGCAGGGTCTGTTAAGAGGATAAGAACATCGTTTGTGGCCTTGCTTCTTTCTTCCATATCAAAACCTTGTCTGCAATCTAAGCCCTCGAGTTCGAACTTGCTTTTGCTCTTATATGGATCTCTCCATGTCATTTGATTATTGCGTTTCGCCTAACCTGCTGGACCAGGCTCTGTTTCTGTTTTTATTTGATACCATGACTACTCTTTCGGTGCTTTCTGTTTGTCCGAACTCTATACACGCCTAAGTACAATAAATATTACACTGTTTGATTCTGCCTATGTCTAAAGGCTGCCTTGCTTGTATGTTGCAAGTGTGAATTATGTATTATGTGCGTATATTGCTGGTATACTTTCGTTTAAGCACGTTAATGAGGAGATTAGATTGGTCATTATGGATTAAGCTTGAAATATACCATGTATACATAAATCATTTTGTTTGTTTTGAATATTGAAATTATTCTATTTAGCATGTCAAGGTTCAGTTCTTGTTTTGCTATTAACGTGATATTTTATATTGGTTCCGGCTATTTGCTTTCTCTTTTATTTGAAGAATAAGTCTTGTATTCACTCTATTAATCCTTTCCTTTCGTTTTTTTTTTTTTGCATGAAACTCGCATACGAGTCCAAGGGACTCATTTCTCCCCGCATTCGGTGTTGGGCTAAAAGTCCAACATAATCATCTCGAGCCATCCCCGATCAGTCCTTATTCCGCAGCAAAAAAAATAAAATTGCTGGGCTGAGGCCCATATAGCAGAAACAGTGTTTGCAGCAGTGGCCCAAATGGGCCAGATCCATTTAACAGCAGCCCTTCTTAAAATATGGGCTGAGCCCATTTTTAATTATCTCTCCCTTATTTATTTTGTGCATTTAATTTGTATACTAACTGTTTGTTTGTTTTTATTTAGTTTATATAAACCTTAATGAGTTAATAGATTTAGTTTAGTAATGGGTAGTTAGTTTAAAGAGAACTAATAATTAATCCCATGAGCTTCATTTTCTTCTTTCCACATTAAAATTATTTATAGAATCTATAATATTGGCTTCTAGAATGATTTACGGCATAAATTCATATTTTTGAGTTAAAGGAATTATATTTCATTATCTTAATTTTAAAAACATCACTAACACACAAATAGGAACTAAAGAATATTTTGTAGACATCTTTTAAGATTTATTCAAATTATGCAGATGTAGTTCATAAAACATAATCTTGTTTATACTTGTAAATGCGAAGTCAATTAACGCATCATCGTTTAGTTTGTTTCAAATATTTGTCAAAACATTTTTCTACTACTTATATGCAAATTATCATATTTTGAGAATCTTATTTTGAACAGCATTATTCTACTTCCATTTAAAGCATCAGCAGAATTTATAACTTTTTTTCAAATAGCACTTTGAGATCTCCTTTTATGCAAATTATTAGTCTCGTTTCAAATAGCATCATTATTTGAAGTATTTTTAGGAGTCTTATTATAAGTAGTATTTCAAATCCTCTTTTACGCAAAATATTATATTTCCTATAAGTTTTTATTTTAAGGTAACATTACTATGCTCATTCAAAGCTTTAACAACATTTATAAGTCTCATTTTAAAAGCATCTCCTTTATGCAAATTACTACATTTTTCTGCAAGTTAGGTCAAATAGCATTATTATATTTTTCTTCGAAACCTTAGTAATATATGCAAGCTATTTTTCTTAAAATTCAAACACAATATTCAATCTGGATTAATTAACCTAAGTTTGGTCGGATAACTGTAAGTTAACGGATTCTAAAGGATGCCTAACCCCTTCCCTTTAGGATAATATAGAACCCTTACCTAGAATCACACTGATTAAGCAGGCTATTAACAGAGGTTTAATTAGTTTTACCTTAGTTAATAATTAGGTGTCCTAATTCACCGTAAAATCAATTAGGTGGCGACTCCTTAAAACAAAACGATTTAGGAATCTCCAAAATGTTGTACTCCGCTTCAACCCGGTTAAAATGGGGTATAACAGCTTGGCGACTCTGCTGGGGATTTTAGGTTCTAACCATAACAAACTTAGGCTAATAACTAATTTAATGGATGTTTGGTTGTTTTCTTCATTTTTTTTTTTTTGCCTTTATTGTTGCTTTATTTGTTTCTCTTATGTTCTTTTAAGTGACTGTTTTGTTATGTGAAATTTTCTATGTAATAATATGTTACTGCTTTCTTTAACTGGCATTCCGTTCATATTTCTTCCACTCCTGGAAAGCTCACACATATTCACACACTTAAAACGGCTTCGCGGTTCGCGCCCGTGCACTACTAAATTACCCCTCTAGTTGGATTGGTCTAGTGGATTTAGTCGATCGGCGGTGCAGTCGACGGCCACGGACTTTCCACTCCCAAGTTGTCCGCTTGGGGGAGCCTTGTGTCATAGGAAAACAACTCCTAGTCAGCCTAAGATAGAGCTAAGCCAAAACCCTTTTTAGGACATGCACGAACCTAGGAGGCTTAATACCCAAGGTGTATTAAGTCCATTAGTCAACCTCTGCCAAATGTCCGAGTGGGTCTACGACCCCGAGCGACGGTTATCACGCTATGTGCATTGATTTGAAGGATGAACGTGTGTTATATGGACCATGTGTTATTTAGGTAGAACTAACCATTTGTGAATGCAGGTAACCATGAGTCAGCATAATGTCTACCCGAGGTTTAGCATGGTTTTGAGCGTCCCTCCCCAACTAAAAACATGGTGGGTTGATTTGGGGGACTATGGACAGCGGGTTGTATGTGGAGCATTGGGGCACTTACCGTCTTTGATGGATATCCAACCCTGTAGAGACATCATCGAGGCGGCAACTGTGTTTTGGGATGAGAAAAGGGCCGTGTTTAGATTTGGCAACATTGAGATGACTCCGTTGTTAGAGGAAATAGGAGGCTATGTAGAAAATGTTGCTTTACTACATAAGCCGAAGAAATGACAAAACTGTGGCATGATTATTCCAAAGGAACCTTTACCAAAAGAATTTGTCGACAGCTTCGGGTTCAGAAAGGGTAAAGGTGTAGAGTGTTTACAAAGGTCTAGGATACCATTTGAGTATTTGTATCATAGGTTTGGTTATCAACGAAGTTTCACCGATCATCAAGACGAGTTCTTCTCGTACGACTCTTGGAAACAAAAACGGTGCTTTGCTTTCGCCGTGTGTTTATTAGGAACTATGGTATTCCCTAAAGGAACCACAAGAGACATTCACACCCGTCTCATTACTGTGACTAAAGCTCTATTTGGTGGCATCGACGGGAAACGCTACACTGTGGTCCCTATGATCGTGGCAGATATCTATCGAGCGTTAGGACGTTGCAAGCACGGGTATAAGCATTTTGAGGGATGCAACTTACTTCTACAGATTTGGTTGATGGAACATCTTCAAAAGGTCGACGGGGGTCTAGCATTCCGAAAGCCGACGGGTGAAAATCACATTCTGGGACATGTTCCAGGCGCTATCTTGACGGGTAGATCATTTGAAAAGCCAAATTGTGTAAAAGGGTGGGTAGGATTTCTCAGCCATTTGAACGATGATTCAATTCAATGGATGTTCGGTTGGTTTCCATCCGAGGGTTTGGTGTTTCGTACGAAGATCGTGCCATTCTTAGTTTTGATGGGACTTCAGGGCTTGCAACCTTACGCCCCACTGAGAACTTTAAGGCAATCTGGAAGAAAGCAAAACATACCTTTCGTGGCAGACATGAATCATTATCGAGCTGACTACAAGGAAGGAAAAATTCCTTTTGCAAAAGAGGTTATCCGCATGTGGAAATCGAGGGAAACTATGAAAGCAGATTCAATTGAGCCGAATAGATACCAAGCTGGATGCGAGGATAACTATCTGGAGTGGCTGACCGCTAACTTGGAAGGATCAATCAAACCTGGCGTTAGTCTGAAGGGACGAATTAAGGATGGGAAAGCAGAAGCATGCATCCTACTCCGACAATTGCGTAAGAAAAGTCTTGTCTCTGAAGCCGAGCACCATGCGAGACTTAAGGAAAAGGAAAGGGAGGCAGAGAATTGAAAGCAGCAGGCACTTAATTACGAGCAAAGCATGCAAGAATTGGACACACTTCTAGCTGAGCAAGGGGACACTTGCATCAAAGAAGGCATCAAAACGGGAGGAGTGCTAGCTATGTCATACCTCGCCCAGAATCGCCGAAAGATCGATCAATCAATCCAGGCAACCAAGAGGCTCAAGAGCAACGAAGGGCCTTCCTCATTTTAATTAGTTTATGAAAGTAATTGTAATAATTTCTTTTACATGGAGATTTTAAATTCTAAACATTGTATGTTTGGGGCCTTCAATTAATAGCACATTGGGATAACATATAATTGCATATTTTATCCTTCAAATATGCGTTAGGCCTACCTCTGGCACAAAGGAGGTCCTTTGCATAATAGGTCGCGCTGTATCATGTGATTTGTTTACTATGCAATATGTGTTTTGTTTGCTATGCAATACGTGTTTCTTTCAACGTTGTTTGCAATGTTCATATCATTCGCACCCTACTAACGCATTTTTCTTCATTTTTTTGAAGGTTTTATTTTACTTTTATTATTTCCCCAAGGTTGATTCGTGTTGACTACGAACTGGCAGACCACCCACACTTCACGAGATCAAAAGCACGAGCATCCGGCGATATGAATGATTCAGGGGCATCCGAACAAACTGGCTTAGGACTCGTCACCCTTCCAAGAGACGAACCTGAGGCTTCAGGAGGGGGAAATGATGAACTCATTGCCCAATTGTTGCAGCAAATGGCCAATATGCAAACCGAAATTGAGCGACTGCGAAATCTCACCAACTTGTCCATCACCTTGAACGCTCCTCACCCGGAACACAGAACAAACACAACAATTCCACCGTCCTTTTCGCCCGTCGATTCACCCGCTCCTCAGCCCTCTCCCTCAAACCCTCCACTTTACACAGTCCATCCAAATACTACCAACCCCCAACCAACTAACCAGCAACAATCCACCTCGCAACAATCGAACCCACAACAAGCCATTCCACCCCAGATCCACTCGCAACCAACCATCCCGCAACAAACCATCCAGCAGTAAACCACCCCGCAGCAAACCAACATACAACAAACTATCTCACAGCCAAACGACCCGCAACAAGCCAATCTCCAGCAAACCAACTTCCAACAAACCAATTCACAACCTTTCACTACTCCTTACATTACTCAACCTGCAGTTACCCAAAATAACCCACATACCCAAAATTACCAAGCAGCTCAACATACACCACTGGCGCATATTGCTAGCCATCACACGCAGTACGTACCAGAAGCTCAGCCTTTCACTACCCTGATACAGGCCTTGCAGCATCTAGAGGTTGACCCTTATGAAGAGTTGGAAAGAGAAGTCAGGGCGAGAGCGGACGAGGATGTGGCAAAAGAGCTTCGCAGTCTAAGGGAAGCAGTCAGAAATATCCAAACCAATAGGGGATATGAAGGACTTGAATATGAGGATCTGTGCATTCATCCTGACATCGAGTTACCTGCTGGATATAAAGTACCGAAGTTTGACATGTTCGACGGGAAGGGAAACCCTCGAGCTCATTTGAGATCATATTGCGATTAGCTTGTCGGAGTGGGTAAAGATCAAGCTATCAGAATGAACTATTTATAAGAAGTTTAACGGGAGAGGCACTCGATTGGTACACATACCAAGACCCGCAGAGATGGCACAGTTGGGGAGAGATGGCCCAGGAATTCATGGACAGATTCAGGTTCAACACCGAGACTATCCCGGATCGGTTTTATTTGATGAAGCTGGAGAGAAAATCAATAGAAACTTTCCGGGAATACGCTATGCGCTGGAGAGCAGAAGCTGCAAAAGTCCAGCCCCCGATGGCAGAGAGTGAAATGACAATGCTCTTTCTACAATCTCTAAAAGACCCCACATACTATGAGAGAATGTTAAGCGTCATTGGACAGAAGTTTTCTGAAGTCATCAGGATGGGGGACTTCATTGAAGAAGGGATTAAAACAGGGAAAGTCACAAATCTGGCGGCTTTGCAGGCCAAGAGTAAGGCTATTCAGGCGGATCCTTCTAAGAAGAAGAGAGACGGAGTGTCCCCGGTCATGGCCATCCAAGACCGAAGACCAACCCAAAAATCAACCCACCAATATCGTTCACCCCAGCCTTCGCACTACAACCAGTACACCCAAACACCTCAGCCTTATTACCAACCCCCACCTACCCCCCTTCCTGTCTACCATACTCAACCAGCATACTACTCACCTCGAACCCCTTCCTATCAAAACCCATCACAACACCGGCCAGCCTACTCACCACAACCCCAGTACCATTCACCAAACCGCCCACAAAACACACCCAGACCGCGCCCAAATGTCGAAAGAAAACCAACCAAGACTTACACACCGTTAGCCGAACCCTTAGCCCAACTGTACGAGAGGCTGAAAATGGCAGGGATACTCCAACCGATCCAGGGAAGAACTCCCGATCCCCTCCCTGGATGGTATGGCGGGACTAAACATTGTGCGTATCATTCGGGAGTTGCGGGGCATGATACCGGAAATTGCTTTGCCCTCAAGGACAAAGTTGAAGCATTGATCAAGGAAGGGGTCATACAGCTTAAAGAAGCTCCCCCAAATATAAACGACAATCCGCTGCCCAATCATGGCGATGCAAATGTGCACATGATTACCATTGACGAAGATTGCAATTTGGAGGGGACTATCGTGTCGGTTAAAGGAAAGGAGAAGGTTGAATCGTCAGCTTGTGTTGCTCCAATAATCACGGTTCAAATGAGGGCCCCATTCGAGGTGCTCACTCCAAGGCCCAGGATCACAACTTGTGCGTGTCGGGGAACTTGGCCCTTGAATTGATCTTGTCTCGGTCGCATCCTTCATTCTTCGATGCTTCACCACACATCTTGCTTTGCCGGGGAGTTTCAGTTATACAAAATGTATTTTGAAAATAAAAGTAATGAGATTTGGATGATTTTGAAAGACAATACTTAGTGGCTCTAATCTGTAAAATGACTTGATTTTTGAATTTATTTGCATTTTAGAAATATGGATAGATTCTTATTAAAAAATGGTTAAATATTTAAGACAACTTTTATGTCATTTCTAAAAATTTGTCCCAGTTTCAGTCCTGGGGATGCTTGATTCTGGACAATTGAAAAGCAAGAACTTATAATGAAAGTTTTTGAAAGTGATTTGACCGACTTCAAAATTTTGTCCCAGTTTCAAGTCCTGGAGACACTTGGTTCTAAACAATCGAAAGGTGAGAAAGTTATAATGAAAATTTTTTGAAAGTGATTTGACCGATTTCAAAAATTGGTCCCAGTTTCAAGATATTAAGACACATGAATTTAAACGGTGGTAAGACCAAGTCTTGTATAAAAATCTTTATATATTTTATAGGAACTAAAATGTTTTGGACAATCCGAAGATATTAAAAATTTAAAAATAGAAGGGCCGAACCCGCCTCGGGTTGCCTACGTATCCCAAAGGAATCAGGCCAGACGTAGTTCGTGATCAAAATAAGAACTTTTGAGTTTTTGTTTTTTAATAAAAGGGAGGGCCGAACCCGATATGGGTTGCCTAAATTGAAATTTAAAATACCCGCATTATGAGGTGGGTGCCTGATTCGGAATGAGCTGGTCGAGAAGAGGTAAAATACCTTGCTTGGTTTGAGAATCTGGCATAGGCAAAGTCTAACGAACCCCATGAGATGGAGTTATATGTGGCGGATTTTGAGAAAATTACTGATTTTGAAGTACCATACGACTTAGTTTATCAAACCGTTGCTCCAGACGGGCAATGATCTCCAAATGTGTTTCTGGTTCATTAGAGGATGTGGGATTACTTGTGATCGATAAACTAATAGATGGCTCAGATGAAGTGGTTGCATTGATCGAAATTTGCTACATTTTAGAACGAGTCTTTTAGTTAACCAGGTGATTAGTGATGGGTTGGAATCTGATTTCTTGGCTCTAGACCGTGCGAAATATGAATGCTCCGCCAGTTCCCCTTTAGCACAAGTCAACCTTTCTTGTTTTGAAAATAAGTTTAAAAAGAAAAAAGATAAAACAAGAAAAAGAAAAAAGAAAATGAGTCAGTATACGGTAAGGACATATTATTGCATATAAATACATTATTGCACATAATACATCGCGTTTTATAATGCAAGGGACCTCTTTATGCCAGAGGTAGGCCTAACGAACATTTGAAGGACAAACATGTCTTTTATGTATCATTCCATAACTCTTTCTAAGAATAATAAAAATTATTACATGTCAATCGATAATACATCTCAAAGTTAATCTAAGATATCTAATACTTCAACTCCACTAATTTCCTTTGGTTGTCTTCAACCTCCGGCATTAATTTGGATGCTCCACGACAACCTGCAACAAAGGTCAGTTTCCTTGAAATTTGTCTATAGAGTACTAGGTCCACATATTCCACATATTTGTCCTTCAAATAATGCACATAGATAGTGAATAGTGTCACTTAGAGTCATAGACTCATTTGGACATTTGGTAAGGTTGACTAATGAACTTAATACACCAAGCGTATTAAGCCTCCTAGGTTTAAAATGATGCATGTCCTTACAAGGTTTTGGTTTTCGCTCTACCTTAGGTAGACTAAGAGTGGGTTTACTAGACGCAAGGTTCCCGAGCGGACTACTCGAGTGAGAAGGCTACGCGGTCCCCGTTACTCGGGCACCCCGCGCATACGCCAACTCTCCTAAAACTTGGATTCTATGAAAGAAATTTGCGGGTGCGCAAAACACACCTCGCGTGTACGTGTGATAGTGTGAGTTTCCAGAAGTGGAAGAAATATGAACGGAATGACAGTTTAAGGAAAGCAGTAATATACATATTACATAGGAAAAAAATGCACATAAGGAATGGAATACAAACATTAGAAATATATAAAGCAACAATATAAGGAAAATAAAGCAAAACAAACAAAATGTCCCACAAATTATTTATTAACCTAAGTTGTTATGGTTAGAGCCTAAATTCCCCAGCGGAGTCGCCAAGCTGTCACACCCCATTTTAACCCGGGTTGGATTTAGGAGTATGACGTATTGGGGATTCCTATTTATTTTGTTTTAAGGAGTCGCCACCTAATTAATTTAACGGTGAATTAGGACACCTAGAGGTTAACTAAGGCAAAGTTAAAACTAAACCTCAATTAATAGTCTGCTTGACCAGTATGATTCTAGGTAAGGGCTCTATATTATCCTAAAGGGAAGGGGTTAGGCATCCTTTAGAATCCGTTAACTACGGTTATCCGACCAAACTTAGGTTAATTAATTAATAGTAAATATAATGCTTAAAATTTAGAAAATGATTTTAAGATATTGCTAAAGTTTTAAAAGAAAATAATGTTAGTTAAAATAAGATTTACAGAAAATATAATAATTTGTATAAAAGAGACTTTAAATGTCATTTTTTGAAAATATGATTTATGAATGTTGTTAAGGTTTTAGACGAAAGCATAATAATGTTGTTTGAAATAATACTCATAAAAAACATAATAACGTACGTAAAAGAAGATTCTAAAAAAATTAAATGAGACTTGAAAATATTGATGAAGCCTTAAATGAGAGATAGTATTTAATAAGATCTATAGGAGATGTGATAATTTGCATGAAATAAAACTTACAAGCATTGTTAAGATAAAAATGCCATTGAAAGAAGACTTATAAATATGGCTGAACTTTTAAATAAAATGCTATTTAACATAAGATTTGTATAAAAATGTAATAGTTTGCGTACAATGTGATAGCTTTTAAGAAAGGGCTTAGCAAATTTGAATTTTGGATTAGGTTACATGAATATGGCAATATAGAGAAATCTAGACTTTATTTTTTTATAAATAGAATGTAAAAGGAAGTGAGTTTTTCTTTCTCCTTCACTAACTTTATTTAACTAAATTATGCATAATTCTTGAAAATGTGTTCATAAAATATACTTAAATTTATATTTACATATATCTGAAAATATATCGCATTACAATGTGAGTTCTAGAAAGTTGTTTGCAGGGTGAATTATAGAGCAAGAACGGGCATAGAATATACATTTTTTTATATTATGAAGACATGCTTTTGAAAATCAATAACAATGAACCTTATAGAATTAATTGGTTTTCCTTAAATTAACTACCCATTATTAAATTAAAACCCACTAATTTGCTAAAGTTTATCCAAATTAACAAAACAAAAGTGTTAGTCATACAACACAACTTAAATGCTCAAAATAAAATAGAAGGGGAAATGAGTTAAATGGGCTCAGCCCATTTTCGGACTGATAGTTGTTTGCCTGGGGCAACAACCCAATATTTTGTTTCCTCTGCTGTGGACTGTTGCTATCGTATGGGCCTTAGCCCAACATTATTTCTTGCAAACTGATGGGGCTGATTCGATAAGAGAGTTTCGTTGGGCTTTAGCCCAACATTGAATGCGGAAGACGAGTCGCTCGGACTCGCATATGAGGTTCATGCATAAAAGATATGAGAGAAAGGGATTAGTATCGATCAATAAGATTAAGCATACAAACATATGAATTCAAAAACAACTCTGTTGATTATGTTAATTATGCATATCCAAGTGCATTTCATGAACACAACTTCGATATGCATTTATATGCAGATTTTCAGCTGAAATATACTTACAACAAACGCACGAAATTTGAGCGAAACAAACTGAAATACAGACTATGCATTGCACACAAGTGATGTATATATACATTAAGTATACTTCGAGTATACATATGCATAATGCGTAGGCAAACAGCAGCGGTGCGCACATATGCATTATTAGGAGTTAACTGGAGACTTACGTGGAGCCACACAACGTATAGAAAAGTAATAAAATGGTCATAGGGAAGCAAAAGCCAGAGGGGTAAAAGAAGACGAGTGTGAGCACAAAAGTGAAATTAGGAAACAAAAATAATAGCGGAGCCTGGAGTATTTATTCAAATCAATGATATTTCACCAAACAATATAGTAATCTGTTCCTTCTAAGAAGGCAGCAAAGTTATAATAGCAACTATATATCAGATGTAGCATATATACTCATTTTAAACACCGATTTAAGTAGCAAACAGGGTCATATCATGAAAGAATGTATTCAGTTTTAAAAAGAAATATCATGAATTAAATCCATAAGCAAACTGCCAGATAACAGCAAAACAAGGAGACAAACAGGAAATGCAAAACACCACATTCAAATAAAGCTGAACAATCAAGGGGAGTGACATGACGTTTATACGTTGTAGCTGAAAACCAATGCCTTTGTTTCAACTCTTATATGCACATATAAATTTCAGTTTGAACCTAAAATAGCCATACTCTTCTGCTAATACACAGTAAAGATCACTAGAACCAGCAGAGATACTATCAAATTCCATACAAAATATAGCATTAGAATGAAACATGGGTACATTTGACAGCGGACATGACTACAGATTCGGAGGCTAATACTGGACCATTTTCTATCACAAAAACCATATCAACAACATTATCAGTATCTTTGAAGAGGAAAATATCATATATCACAGGTTTGTAGATACTCCTACTAATATATTGGTCCACCATGGATTAGGTGAACACGCTTCAGATCAGTTTTAGACAGTGTGCGAAATATGATCATTATTTCACTTGGCTAGTGCGCAAACCCAAACAAAAGGGACCTGTTGTCTATTCAATCCCAACAGTAAGCATACTAGACCTCAAATCAAATGTACATGCAAGGTGACTGATATTCAGCCAATGGGAAACTTAAAACAAGGCTAACAATGTATAAATCAACTAGTAACATATAAAAACTGTCCCATATCTGGATCACATAAATTCTTAAAGCATGAATCCCAATTCAACAAAGCAAGTACTAACTAAACAGGATGAAATCAGAACTAGGTATACTAGAGACTGCCTTAAAGACATATCAAATACTAAATTACCAACCAAACCATATAAATAAATTTAAACAGAGTTGAACCTAGTAAGTAACATATATGAACATACTTGGAAATTACTACTACTAAGCATAATTAAACAAAGATAACAATTAACACACATGTATATGTCCTAAACTAGCAATTAACATGGCTGTCTTCTAACACATAGAACAAGTTAATAAATGCATAAATCTAACATGTATGATTCTTAATTGACTATATGATTGTTTGGCAGGGACATACACTTGCTAATTGTGCATATAACACAACTCAGATCAAATACAATTCATAACAAACCAACACTTAACCACACTTGGTTTGGAAACTCTAACTGTCATGTTCCACATAGCGAAGATCTAATTTTATTAAATGACACATATATCAGATTAAACCCAAGCAGATTTCTATTGTGAAAACGAATAACGGGCTGAACCAATAATTATTTTACAAACTAATTTCACACAAATACATATAAATCCACGAACACCCTTAAAACTACTGAAAACTAAACAAAGGAAGAAGTTTTACCTTCTTCGGGTGCAGCGAAATGAGGCCTCGAATCTCCGATCTACACTCGAAATAACACAAACTCCGAAATCTCGGTACTCATACTCGAACGAGCAAAATAGAATGGATTTAGTATTTTTTTTTTGAGGTAATTTCGAGGAAATTGAAATTGATATCAAAAGAGAATTTGAACGATTAAAGACTGTATTTTCGGGTATTCCAAAGGGATTGAAATAACTCTTAATTTTTCACAGATTTCGAAACGGCTATGAGTAATATTTCTTTGGGGGTTTCTGCGGTTAAAAACAAATTGTGTTTTGGGAAATTTTATGAATCAAAGATCTCGTTCATGGGGGGTTCTTAACGATCCGAAAAAATCCTCCCTTAAACTGACTGGGAAAACCTATTTATAGGGCGATTCTAGGGTTTGTTGCGAAGAAGAGAGAGAGGAGCGTGAAGAGGAAAGGAACGGGGGACAAAGGGAAGTGGGGGACAGTGGTGAGTGGAGAGGAGTGTGCGGCGTGGTGGAGATGACGATGGAAGAGGAGTGGGGGTAACATGGGGGCAGAGGGAAGGGTGAAAGGGAGGCGCAGCGGAGGGGATGGGGAAAAGGATAAAAGGGATTAGGGTTTGTTTTAAAAAATATAAGGGGATGGGTTTGGACCGGGTCGGGTAATTTTGGGTTGGACCGGTCCGTTTTGAACATTGGGCTGGTATTTGAAAATGTGGATTGGGCATTAAAATGTGTTGGGCTGAATTAAAATGGGCTAATTGATTTGGGCTAGTGAATTAAAAGAATAGGCTAGTTGAATTAAAATGTGGACTGGTTTTTTGTGAATTGGTCCGAAAATAGTATGAGTTGATTGGGATACTACATTTAAATAAAAGACCTATTTAAATAACTTGTGTTAAAATATTACTTAATATAAAATATGCAATTATTAGTGCTCAGATAAAAAATGGCGTTATAATAGCCGTGCAATAATATTTCGAAAATCCACAGTGAATAAACACTATTATTTAATTATGCAAAGATAAATGTGATGCGTTTGCGTAAGCTGGCAAAAAAAAATACCGAAATGATAAAATTGTGAATAATAATAATAATAATAATAATAATAACAATAACAATAATAATAATAATAATAATAATAATAATAATAATAATAATAATAATAATAATAATAATAATAATAATAATAATAATAATAATAAGTGGGTATTAATAAGAGGCTAATAATTATAATAAAATATAAATATATATTTTTTAATTTTTTTCTAAAAATATTAGAACCGTAAACAGGTATTTCGGAGGAGAGGCGGGACAAAATTGGGTGTCAACAAAGGAGATATGCAACCTGAAGGATTAACTAAGGATTTTGAATGAAACGGAAATTATAAATTTGGGTAACTCAAAAATCATGATGGAAGTGAGAATCAGTGTCCACTTGACCACGTCGCAGAGGGAAGAATTGATCCACCTGTTGAAAGAATATATAGATGTGTTCGCTTGGTCTTACGATGATATGCCCGGATTAAGCACTGACATTGTTTCGCATAAGTTGTCTCTTGATCCATCCTGTCCTCCGGTAAAGCAAAAGAAGAGAAACATTAAATCGGATTTGAGCTTAAAAATCAAAGAAGAGATCTCCAAACAATTTGATGCAAAGGTCATTCGCACTACGATGTACCCCACTTGGTTAGCCAATGTCGTGCCCGTGCCAAAGAAGGATGGAAAAGTTAGAGTATGTGTAGATTATCGGGATCTCAACAAGGTTAGTCCGAAAGATGACTTTCCCCTCCCGAATATCCACATGCTCATTGATAATTGTGCGAAGCATGAGTTGCAGTCTTTCGTGGATTGCTATGCGGGATATCACCAAATCCTAATGGACGAGGAAGATGCAGAGAAAACGGCATTCATCACACCTTGGGGAGTGTACTATTATCGGGTGATGCCTTTTGGGCTCAAGAACGCAGGTGCTACCTACATGAGGGCCATGACCACTATTTTCCATGATATGATCCATAAAGAGATTGAAGTCTATGTGGATGATATCATCATCAAGTCACGAAAGAGCTCAGATCATCTGGCGGATTTGAGAAAATTCTTCGACAGGTTGAGACGATAAAATTCTTCTGCATAAGGCTGCGCACCGCCTTTCATATGATGCATGGGCTGCGCACCGCCCTTTGCATCGCTTTCATATATTTCATGGGCTGTGCACCGCCCTTGGAAATCTCTACATAAGTCCGCGCACCGCCTTTCATGTTGCATGGGCCATGCACCGCCCTTTTGAAAATTTCTGCATAAGGCTGAGCACCGCCTTTCATATGATGCATGGGCTGCGCACCGCCCTTTGCATCGCTTTCATATGTTGCAGGGGCTGTGCACCGCCCTTTGTAAATTCTGCATAAGGCTGCGCACCGCCTTTTGAAATTTCTGCATAAGACATCGCACCGCACTTGCTTTGCTTTATTATTATTTTTTTAATGCCTCTGCGTGCGCTCGCAGCCGCATTGCACCGTACTTGCATCGCTTTACTTCAATGTTTATTTTACTGACTATTTTTATCTAGTTCAAGTTTCGCAGGAGCTTTAGCGCAACGTGGAACTATTTCTTCGGCAGCGAACTGGGGCAATACGTCGAGAAGGATAAGCAAACTTCCCGACGAGGGTCAAAGATCTACCTCGAACACTTGGCTCCAATTTCAAATTTTCCGTTCGCGTTACAGCACACTCAATTTTCATAGTTCTATCACAATACCCAGTGTCATCATAATTCGACACTGGGACAATATTTTGCGAAGATTCGCATCAAATCGTGAGTTGCTAGTCATAGGTGTCGTAGTCTTCCCAGAACTACACACGGCCTGATTCTCGTGCAACCTGAGATATGTAAGCGATTCAGAGACCAGAGTTCGGCCGTAATTTTCTTTATCCTTAGTCCTCCACAATCCTTAGCCGGGACAAAATAGGCTACTAAGTCAACGTCTTTGCCCGAAAATTCTTTCATCATTACCAGACAAAGAGGGACAAGTTGTTGACACCCAATTTTGTCCCACCTTTCCTCCAAAATACCTATTTTTTCGCTTCTAATATTTTGGCAACTTTAAAAAATAATTATTCGCATTTTTACTATAATTAGCTTTATTAGTACCGGCATTTCATTATCCTGTCATTATCTTTACTGCCGTCACTACTACCGTTATTACCATTGTTATTAATTATTATTATTATTATTATTATTATTAATTATTATTATTCTTATTATTACCATTATTAGTATTATTATTATTATTATTATTATTATTATTATTATTATTATCGTTATTATTATTAGCACTATTATTACTATTAGCATCATTACTGCCGCTATTCGTTATTTTTATTTATTATTAGTATTATTATAATTTTTACGTTTCAGCATCTTTTACCAACCTCTGCATGCGCATCGCATTTTATTTGGCAAGATTAAATGATAGCGTTATTCGTTGTTAAAATATTATTGCACGGCTATTACAGTATCATATAATTTTATTACCTGAGCCCTAATAATTACATATTTTTTGTATTTTTTGGTAACATTTTGTCGCACTCAATATATTATTAATTAAAATGGGTCTCTTATTCAAATTTAGAAACCAAACTATTTCTTGCACTCAGTCCGTATTTTGATCTATCGGACCCCAGATCGAGGTCCAATCAACTCATACTATTTTCGGACCAATTCATAAATCAACACATTTTCAATTTACCTAGCCACATCTTAATTCAATAGGCCTGTTCTTTTAATTTTCTAGCCCAAATCAATTAGCCCACATTTTAATACCCAGCCCATTACCCACTAAACCCAAACCGACTGGCCCATTTCGTTTAACAAGAGATGAAACCCTAAGGTTTCATCTTTTCTTCCATTCACGCCGCGCCTCCCCCTTCTCTCTTCCTTTCTCTCTCTCTTCCTCCACCGTACCCCCACACCACTGCGATCTCATCCTCGTCTGTTCCCCACTCTTTTCATTTCGCCTGACACCCCACGTTACCCCCACGTTTCGTACCCTTCTCCGACACCTCTGCCACCCCCCACTTCACCCTGTCGCCCCACGCCTCTGACACCCCCACTCCCCTCTGTCTTCTCCACTTCTTCTTGTTCCACCACGCCCTGTCCCCACGTGGCCTCTGCGCTCCACTCTCCTTTGCTCCCTCTCCTCTGAAACTCAAGCGGAAACCAATTTATAAGTTGGGTTTCATCATCCATGAAAGGGAAGAAGAAAAGAGATCGGGGATTTTGGTATTAAGAAAATTTCCCAAGAACCAAGTTCTGAACCATACAAAACCCTAAAAAATTGATCCCTTTAGCCGGAAAATTGGATAGAAATCGAAAAGCTTTCATTCTATCACCAGAAATCCCCCAGAAAACATCAAGTTCGCAACAGTCGTAACATTTTATATCGATTTAACATACCAAATCGATCTTCTGTTTTAGTTTTTTCCCTTTTTTATTGCGTCGGATCCGAGAATATACAAGTTTGATTCGGGTTTGGGTCGAAGTAGATTCGTAGTGTTCGAGCATAGATCGAAAGCCCGTACTCACTTCGCTGCACTCGAAGAAGGTCCGTTAATTCCCCTTCTCTCTTATATTTTTTTCGCATTTTTAGTTTCCTGATTGTTATGTGCTATCATTTGTGTGATTTGGCATGTGGTTGTGTTAGTTCAATTTGTGGTTTTGTTTTTGTGATTAAAGCATGTTTATGTGCTGGTATGATTAGATAAAATGCTTCCGTCTTAATTTGTTTTAGTATGTTAGGTTAGTTCAGTATGGTATATCTTATATGTTATAGCCTATTATGTTAAGCACGATTGGTTATTATTCTATCCTGTTTTAATTTAAGCACGTCTTTAAGCATTGTTTGAGTATGATTTGTCCAGGTTAAACATGTGTCCTGTGTTAATATACTACCATAGTAAGCCTAGTTAGTTGATTATTACGTAGTAAAGTTCAGGCATGATTTGATTCTGCTTGGTTTGAGCATGATAGTGCAATCAGCCATCCTTTATCTTGTTGCTTATCTGAGTTAAAATGGATTAAAGGACAGGAGAAATAAATCTGAGTTTAGAAGAATATTGTTGGAGTTTAAGCTTCAGAACTTATTATGATTATCGAGAATAGATTTGAACAATTTTTCGCTGTAAAAATGGAGTTGGTGAAGCATAATGATATTTGTTTCTTGTCCAGTTTCAATATGAGTACCTGTTTGGCCATTAGATATCTAAACTAATCGGTTTATCAGTCATGATTGAGAATTAGGTGGATTTTGGTAAACTAAGGAGTCCATCTGTGTGCTTCACCTTGTTTTCAATGGAAATAACAACCTGTAGTTATACTGTTTGAATCTATCTAAACATTAACTTACATTTAGCATGGTTTAGGTGGTTAATAACTCTAAATGATGAAGGATGTCCAATTTGGCCTAATATGGTGTTGTTAGTGTTTCTATGCTAATTCACAAACTGTTCCTGAAAATTTCCTTTTTTTGGTATTGGTATGAGTCTACTTGTTTCAGTTAGTTATTCAGCATGAATAAAGTGAGAGTCAAATGGTGTTAATGAGTCTAAATAGGATCAACAGGAATCTAAATTCAACCCCAGTTAATCTTTAGAGTGAGTCATGTAGTTTGTGTGACTATCTGTCAAAAGGATCTAAAATCTTGCCTCGTCTATCTATCCGTATGTACTTCATGTGAGTATACCGAATGCTCATGCCTTCGTATAATTGAACATTTATATAGTATTTCATTTATGTTCTTCTTTAATCTTGTTGAGTATTTGAAAACCATGGGATCTTGTTGTAACCATTTCATGATCTTTGGAAGAGGTTTGAATGAGTTTCATTTAATGAATCTGATAATGCTGGAAGTTTAGCTCAATTAGCATATTTTTAAATAACTGATTTTTTTTTCAGTATTCTGAATTGTCATGCCTGTCTATGGCCACCTCATTCTTTCTTTGAAATACCTCATATTGTCACTGAAATAATGAAAGAATAAAAGGTAAGATAGAACGCATCTTTTCTAATTTAACACTTGTTTCGCATATGCTGTCAAAAATGGAAGTTTTCGCTGTGATAGTTGAGTTTCTCTCAAATCTGAAATGAACAGGATGAGATCTGATTTGTAATAAGGTGTATCATCTTTAGTAAATATTGATCCGAATTGGAATTTTAATCTTTTCTGCTCGATTAAGATGTTATACACATAGGGATATATCAGGGTATACAAAGTATACTATCTTCACATGCTTTTGGTATGTCATAGGCTTGTATATCAAGTATACATTTGATATATCATCCATCCTTAAGAAAGCAGGGTCTGTTAAGAGGATAAGAACATCGTTTGTGGCCTTGCTTCTTTCTTCCATATCAAAACCTTGTCTGCAATCTAAGCCCTCGAGTTCGAACTTGCTTTTGCTCTTATATGGATCTCTCCATGTCATTTGATTATTGCGTTTCGCCTAACCTGCTGGACCAGGCTCTGTTTCTGTTTTTATTTGATACCATGACTACTCTTTCGGTGCTTTCTGTTTGTCCGAACTCTATACACGCCTAAGTACAATAAATATTACACTGTTTGATTCTGCCTATGTCTAAAGGCTGCCTTGCTTGTATGTTGCAAGTGTGAATTATGTATTATGTGCGTATATTGCTGGTATACTTTCGTTTAAGCACGTTAATGAGGAGATTAGATTGGTCATTATGGATTAAGCTTGAAATATACCATGTATACATAAATCATTTTGTTTGTTTTGAATATTGAAATTATTCTATTTAGCATGTCAAGGTTCAGTTCTTGTTTTGCTATTAACGTGATATTTTATATTGGTTCCGGCTATTTGCTTTCTCTTTTATTTGAAGAATAAGTCTTGTATTCACTCTATTAATCCTTTCCTTTCGTTTTTTTTTTTTGCATGAAACTCGCATACGAGTCCAAGGGACTCATTTCTCCCCGCATTCGGTGTTGGGCTAAAAGTCCAACATAATCATCTCGAGCCATCCCCGATCAGTCCTTATTCCGCAGCAAAAAAAATAAAATTGCTGGGCTGAGGCCCATATAGCAGAAACAGTGTTTGCAGCAGTGGCCCAAATGGGCCAGATCCATTTAACAGCAGCCCTTCTTAAAATATGGGCTGAGCCCATTTTTAATTATCTCTCCCTTATTTATTTTGTGCATTTAATTTGTATACTAACTGTTTGTTTGTTTTTATTTAGTTTATATAAACCTTAATGAGTTAATAGATTTAGTTTAGTAATGGGTAGTTAGTTTAAAGAGAACTAATAATTAATCCCATGAGCTTCATTTTCTTCTTTCCACATTAAAATTATTTATAGAATCTATAATATTGGCTTCTAGAATAATTTACGGCATAAATTCATATTTTTGAGTTAAAGGAATTATATTTCATTATCTTAATTTTAAAAACATCACTAACACACAAATAGGAACTAAAGAATATTTTGTAGACATCTTTTAAGATTTATTCAAATTATGCAGATGTAGTTCATAAAACATAATCTTGTTTATACTTGTAAATGCGAAGTCAATTAACGCATCATCGTTTAGTTTGTTTCAAATATTTGTCAAAACATTTTTCTACTACTTATATGCAAATTATCATATTTTGAGAATCTTATTTTGAACAGCATTATTCTACTTCCATTTAAAGCATCAGCAGAATTTATAACTTTTTTTCAAATAGCACTTTGAGATCTCCTTTTATGCAAATTATTAGTCTCGTTTCAAATAGCATCATTATTTGAAGTATTTTTAGGAGTCTTATTATAATTAGTATTTCAAATCCTCTTTTACGCAAAATATTATATTTCCTATAAGTTTTTATTTTAAGGTAACATTACTATGCTCATTCAAAGCTTTAACAACATTTATAAGTCTCATTTTAAAAGCATCTCCTTTATGCAAATTACTACATTTTTCTGCAAGTTAGGTCAAATAGCATTATTATATTTTTCTTCGAAACCTTAGTAATATATGCAAGCTATTTTTCTTAAAATTCAAACACAATATTCAATCTGGATTAATTAACCTAAGTTTGGTCGGATAACTGTAAGTTAACGGATTCTAAAGGATGCCTAACCCCTTCCCTTTAGGATAATATAGAACTCTTACCTAGAATCACACTGATTAAGCAGGCTATTAACAGAGGTTTAATTAGTTTTACCTTAGTTAATAATTAGGTGTCCTAATTCACCGTAAAATCAATTAGGTGGCGACTCCTTAAAACAAAACGATTTAGGAATCTCCAAAATGTTGTACTCCGCTTCAACCCGGTTAAAATGGGGTATAACACTCATCCTCCCGAATGGCTAGGAATAAACACACCGGAATATGAAATCCTCGGTGACCACTCATCCTCCCAAATGGATAGGCATAAACACACCGGAATATGAGACCCTCGGTGACCACTCATCCTCCCAAATAGCTAGGCATAAGCACACCGGAATATGAGACCCTCGGTGACCACTCATCCTCCTGAATGGCTAAGCATAAGCACGCCGGAATATGAGACCCTCAGTGACCACTCATCCTCCCGAATGGCTAGGCATAAGCACACCGGAATATGAGACCCTCGGTGACCACTCATCCTCCCGAATGGCTAGGCAAAATCGCATCAACAGAGTTCATAGCATAAAAGCCGAATTACAATTCATCTCAAGGTAGTCATATCACCATTTACCATTAAGGTTCGTTATGCCATATCGTAAAGATAAATCATTTCAAAGAATGTCTTGAAAACGTTTCACTTCTTTAAACAAGTTTCAATTTCCACAATTCGTAATAACATACTTTTATGAGTCAACAACCTTTCAAGTAACTAGTTAAATCATCCATCAAGAGAATTCCAATATCATTACCAATCGTTATCCTTCATTATTAAGCATCTCTTATAGAGGAAAACATTCATAATATCATATACATATATAGGGTTTGTTACAATCTAGGTTTAATGTGAGTTTGTCCCCTCACACACATTAACCACCATTTAGACATGAATTGGAGTTCAAGAACCATGAAAAGAATTACTTTTCCTTTCATTCATTAAAGAATCTTCAATAAAATTAATACTTCCAAAAATAGTTTCAAAAGTGATTTTAAAAGAGACATACAAATCACAACCAAAGAGTTCGTAAAAACCGATAGAAACAGTATGTTCAAAAGAGACATACAAATTACCTTTATATTAAAAAAAAAGGATTTTAAAAGAGCCATACATTAGGGTTTTGTATGAGAAGTTCACCCTTTTTTTATTCAATAAAGAACTTTCGAGAAACAGACATATATCCATAATAAGGTTTTTAAAATAGAGACATACCTTAATATGTTAAACAAGGTTTAACAAATTACTTTTCTAATGAAGAGCACCCAAACCCTAGCTTGAATCACTTTGGGAAGAATTATGTTGCAAACCTTAGGTTTTGGTCACAAAATCATGTTAAGAATCATGAGTTTGATGTTAGAAAGGGATTAGGAACTTGAATTCAACCTAGAATCATGATAAAACTTACCTTGTAGGGTTCTTGAGGCTTGGGACTTGTTCTTCTTGACTTTAGGGAAATTTTTCGTGACTAGGGGTGTTAGGGAAATAAACCCCAAGCTTAAATATAACTAAAAACGCGTAAACCCGACTTTTTGACCCGAACCCGACCTATTTCGCGATGGGTCCGCGATGCGGGGCCATCGCGCAACAGTCTGCAGGTCAATACTCAGACTTGCGCGATCGGCCCGCGATGCCGGGCCATCGCACGCTCCCTCACGAGCCTGAAAATCCGACGGGTGTCGGTTCTGCACAGTGTTCGGTAAAATGGACATAACTCTTGTATGTAACTTTTCTTGGGCTGGGCGACCTACCGTTGGAAAGCTATTTCAAAGATCTACAACTTTAATGAAGGAAGTTTTTCCAAATTCGCAACACATTTTCATGAAAATCGCCCAGAAGACAGGCCTACCAAAACTTAGGTGAATTTAAGAGGCCTTAAGAACTTCACTAGTTGGTTTGACTTCAAAACGACCATCTTCCACCCGAATTCATCAAGAATGGATTCATATAGATATAATATCATCTTAATACTAGATTTTTACACATTCACACCTAGTTCAAGTTTACGGGGTGTTACACTTCCGCATAAATTACATAAAAAACTATGTCTTCAGGCATAATTCTATAGAAATTAAGTTATCCTACAGAAGGCATGGTTTCTATATAACTCTGCGCGAATAGGCATAATTTCTATGAAACTTTGCCTTTCGATTTTTTACTCTACTGGATACGAACCCATAATTTTAGGAATATTTTCAGCTATTTTTTTATTACTTAAAGTACCGAAGGGCAAAAGTTAAAGACCAACGATTCGAAGGACAAAAATTAAAGACCAACCAAGATAGGGCCAATCGTGTGAATTGCCCTTCATATGCCTGGTAGAGGAATTTAAGGAAAACCCACTCTTTATAAAAAAAATTAGGAATTTTTACTGGTTGTAGCTTTTTTTAAGACCTAATTATTAATAATAACTATCCTTTTATTTAATTATCACTGGTAGCTAATTCACTTTTCTAAATTACAATTGGTAGCTATATCAAAAAACATACACAAATACATATATCTTTCTCTATTCCCACTCATTACCCATTTCATATTTTTCATTCTCAAAACCCTAAAAAACTTTCTCTCTCCCCTTCTCTCATCTGCGCCGCCATAACCACCACCACGGCGTGCGCCGCCGCTGCCCCTGCCCCCAGCTGATAGGCTACGGAAACCCTCAGATCTTGAGGTTAAGGGATTTATGAACAAATAGATCTTCGCCACCATCATCATCAGATGATTCCAACCGTAGTAGACGTTATCGACCATACTAGAACGGTCAAATATTGTAGTTGATGGTACTTGTTTCTTGAATTGAGCGTCAGACCAGTAACCCAGGACATATGTTTCCTACTTCCTCTTTATTTACAAAAGAAAAAATGTTAGACCAATCTCAACAACTTAATGTGCATTGTAACTAAACAAGGATGTTTGAGATGCATTTGGGCATTCCATAATCTTTTTTCTGCTGGACTTTTAGTTCATAAATTGCTTCTCTAGTGTTAGGGTGAATGTTCATGAAATGGTTGAACAATGTTCTCAAATACACAGAAATTTGAATGTATTTGGCTTTATATGTAATTTGAATGTACACAATGTATTTGAAATTTTGTTGAAATCCATTCAAATAAGTGAATATATGAACAATGCTCTCAAATACACGGAAATTTGAATGCATTTGGCTTCATATGTAGTTTTGGCGTAACTGGTAAAGTTGTTGTCATGTGACCAGGAGGTCACGGGTTCGAGCCGTGGAAACAGCCTCTTGTAGAAATGCAAGGTAAGGCTGCGTATAATAGACCCTTGTGGTCCGGCCCTTCCCCGAACCCCGCGCATAGCGGGAGCTTAGTGCACCGGGCTGCCCTTGGCTTCATATGTAGTTTGAAAGTACACAATGTGTTTTATTGTTACTGATTAGATATGTATTTGAAGCCCTTCAAATACACGCGTCCAAATACATAAAATCATTGTTACTGATTAGTCATGTATTTGAAGGCCTTCAAATACACGCGAAAAAATACATAATTTTAGCAAAGCATAGCTATAAATGATAATATTTAAAAGGATAGCTTCAAATGATGGGAAACTACAATAAGATAGTCATTTGAGTAATTTTACCTTTTTTTTAATCTATTATAGAGGTCTCAACTCCGATGGAGAAATTAATTCATTATACCGCTTATGTCAGTGATAAAATCACTTATTCAATACGTACTGTGGCATACCAATTTTAGAGTTTACATGAATAGTCATGAGCAAGAATTGGGAAACCAAGCTATGATTGGAAAGTCAAGAGCCAAACTTTTGAATTTCTACAAACAATTTAGGATACCAAATCATAGTTATAAACTGGTCGTTCTTTTTCTATTTTGTGAGAATGAGAAAGAAAGAGAAGAACTAGAAAAAGGTAAGGTTATTGAATTTTCTAATACCAATAAGTCAACAACATTAAATGTAATTGACTTTGACGGCCTATTATTGAATAGCCCATAGCTTAATCTAAAGTGGATAAATTAATCCAAATTATCCATTTGGCATCTCAAAGAAAATTTCCTGATTTTTCTTTTTTGCATCAGAAAGCATCACAAAACAAATAAATGAGTAAACTTTTTAATGAAGAGAAAATAAACATCAAGATTTGCTAGTGTTAAAAAGGGCAATTTACAAATTTCTCCGCAATATTCATTTTAGTGACAATTGGTTAATAAAAGATATGAAATTACTAAATACAACTTCGTGTTCTTTTTCAAAGATATGTTCGTTTAGATAAAATGTCATTGGATGAATGTATTTGTGGAAAAAAAACATCTAATAAATGTTCGTGAACGAGCATTTTATTGATCCATAAATTATAAGATAATCACTAATTCAGGAGAAATTATATTTTGAGGAGGTGTATTTTCTTAAATATTGTTAACCATATAATATATAAAGTGTTGTTATGTCGTAAAATATTTTTAATTAAAATTATGAGAATAAATTTTAATGATAAGTCTTATAATATTCTGATACTGTCCTTTAATGAACTTAATTACTGAATGAAATTTTTTATGCATTTATATTTAAAATTCTCTTATGTAATTCGAATACTTATCTTTTAAGATTTATTCAAAAAGAAAAAACATATTTGTTTATCAAAAGTTTTTATTCCTAAAGTTCGATTGCAAAACTCTTAATGAAGGATGAAATTAAAAAGAAAAAAGTGATAATGGTCAATAACACATCTGAACTTTCACTTTTTTGCGAGTGCCTCGGCTCCCGGGGTTAGGGTATTCCCTATTATGAGCCTACTCAGATCAAAACAAAACTAGTTGATTCTCTTTGGCCGGCTGGCTTGTTGCAACCTTCGCATTTCCTGCTGAGATTTCAAGTCTCCAATTGGGCCCTCTTGGCCACCCACGACCTTGGCTTTTTCGAGAATCCCGCTCCTGTGTCGTCGGACTTGCATTCACGCCCAACAATCAGTAATTCCCTTTTCCTACTGAACTATCATCATTATCTATGTATTAAAATATATATAGTTGAGTAGATGGTGATACTTTAGGTAAGAAATATCGAGATGTGTTTTAATACATACCTAATACATAAATGATGATAAATCAGCTAGGATAAAGAAACATCTGACAATTGGAGTGTGAAACTCGCGAAAAGGCGAATCTGACTTTCACTTTTTTTTTTCCGCGAGTTTCACGCCCAACAATCAGTTGTTCCTTTTTTCTACTTGAACTATCAGCATCTATGTATTAAAATACATAAAGCTGAGTAGATGGTGACAGTTTAGGTAGGAAATATCTAGGTATGCTTTAATACCTAAACTCTAGCTATGTTTAATACATAAATGACGATAACTCAGTTAGAAAAAAGAATAACTGATAATTGGAGTGTGAAACTCGTGAAAACATGATCGTTCATTCAACATTAACTCAAACAACAACCTAGAAAGGGAAAGAGTGCACTCGCGCCCTAGCATAAACAATTGAGATTAAACTTTTCATCCCACAAAGCTAGAGATCAGGCATGCGTAAATCCAATCTCTCATATGGAATTACACCGGATATGTTGCTATTATTGTGGTTGTGTCCAGCAAGGTCATATCTGTCATTTAACAACATCACAACATCAAAAGTAAACATATTACTGTCTGAAAGCCGGAAAATCCAACCCCCCAAAATCTCAAACACACCTTCGATCATCGTCTTCATCATTTCTTCTCATCATTTTCTCCGAAAACATTTCTCTATTCCCATTTTGCCCTTCTCCAAGATCTCAAAATCCCCCTCAATTTCCTGCAAATTCGAGGCCATTTCAGGGAATTCAATAAAACAAACCGAGAACTTTCAGTTCTGAATAAAATGGCGGAAATTTTTGGGGCATGAGGTATTGGTTTTTGTAGGGATAGAATTATGAGGGCAAATTCGTCTTTTTGGGCTGAGAATTCAAGTAGTGATTCATCAACGTCAAATTCGGTTGTTCCACGGAATTCGATTGCGCAAAACCCTAATTGCAAACACAGGTCTTTTGTTTTTGATCTTCAAACTCTAAAGATTTGATTTTTATATTGATATTAATTATTGTTTTCATTCAAAGATCTAAAATTTAGAGGCTTTGTATGGGTTTTCGTGGAAATAGAATTAGAAATTCATGATTGATCTGAGTTAATAAAATGATTAATGTGTTGAATGATATTTGCATCTATTAATTTAGAGTTAATGGTCAAAACAAACCTGGACTATCACTTTTTCGCGAGTTTCACACCCCAACTATCATTTTTTTCCCTTTTTCTTACCGGTACTATCACCATCTATATATTAAAACACATTTCGAAGCTGATTAGGCCAACTATCGGGAACAACTGATAGTTGGCGTGTGAAACTCGCAAAAAGGTGATAGTTCAGGTGTGTGTTTGAACATTATCTCTTTAATTTGATGAGTCTATATTACACAATATTATCAACTCAGAGGCAGGCCACCAGTTGGAATTTTGTCTGGTGAACCAGGTCTGGTATTTAAGTGGAGAAAGGTCGAGAATTGGCCATTATCCCGCTGGGTTCTAAGCTGAAGCTGAAAAACAACTAACTTTTTGGTTGACTGTAATTATTATGTAGCTAAATATGTGAGTCTTTATATATGATGTTGGCATACTTACTGTTAGCTTAAAAGGGTTCACAGTGATATGTATCATGGTGATGCTTATGATATGGTTACTATTGGAATAGGTCTTTGGATAAAAAGATTGAACTTTCAGCTTCAATTGGGTTGAATTTAGTTTGAGATTATATTCTCAAAGATGGGAAATATATCAGTTTTTAATTGTTTAATGCTGTATTTTATTATATTACAATTGTGAAATAGCACGGTAGAAAGGACTCTCAACTTCCAACCTTGAGTGGTGGTGTGGGGTGGGATGGTGGTGTTTAGTGTTTACCATATAAAAAGTTTTATTTATTATACGCATGGGTAATAAAGATAAGCATTGTGAGTGTTTTCTCATTTTTCTAAAAGATGAACTTTTGTGGGTAGGCACAAAGGTGCAAAGCTTGTAAATTAGATTGCACAAATTTGCTTGTATTTTGGTTGCTGAGGCGGTTTATTTTCTTTGCCAGCTGCGGTAACGTCTTTCAGCTTTTAACGAGGAGGGAGGTATCTCCTCGAACTAAACGCAGCTCTAAGAAGTTTTGGGGTGAGACCTCTAAATGTTCTGTTCATTCCAATGCGTTAAAAAGCCAAGTAGGAAGAGACCCAAGACGGAGTCTTATATCATGGTAGTTATATTCTGTCTGCTTTTTGTAACATTCTGTCTGCTTTTTTCTTTTCCATAAAGTTAATTTGTTGCAAATCTTCAATGCTGCTTTCTGACTTTGTCTCATTTTAATTTTACCAGGGTAGAGGCAGAGTCATTGAGACACTTTTCAGCTAACTATTGTCCACTGTTGCCTCCGCCTAGGTCTACTATAGCTGCGGCATTCAGTCCTGATGGAAAGACACTTGCTTCTACTCAGTCAGTCTCTCTTTGAATACATAGACATGTACAAGTATATATCATGTTATGCATTTTAGTGTCTTGCTGGTTAATTTGAGATTTGACTCATTTATTATTTCTCCCCTCAGATGTGAAACTGTTTATCTAATACAGACCTTTGAGTCCAAGTAATCATTATATACACATTTCTAAATCATCAGTCAGATTCATATCTTAAAAAAGGAAACAATTGAATCCTTTGTCAGTATTTGTGAATTAAGATACAAAGGAAACTATTCCACTTTTGTTGCCCTTTGAGTCCAAGTAATCATTATATACACATTTCTAAATCATCAGTCAGATTCATATCTTAAAAAAGGAAACAATTGAATCCTTTGTCAGTATTTGTGAATTAAGATACAAAGGAAACTATTCCACTTTTGTTGCATTGTGATTTTTTTTTTTTTTTTTTTTGCTTCTATCAAGTTCGTTGACATATTTTGTTACCATGGTGGCAGTGGAGATCACACGGTAAAGATAATTGATTGCCAAAGCGGGAAATGCTTAAAGGTGTTAAGTGGACATCGCAGGACTCCTTGGGTGGTAAGTCTGTTTGAGATCTTTAGTCATCTGAAATAGTTGTGCTGCATTCATGGATGATCTCATTATCTCTTGGCAAATACTCTTATTTCATACACTTTGTGGCTGTTTGAATATCTCATTCCTCCATTGTTATCTAACATTGTGGTGAACTTCTGCAGGTTCGTTTCCATCCACTGTACTCTGAGATACTTGCAAGTGGAAGTTTGGACCATGAAGTTCGTTTATGGGATGCAAAAACTGCCGAGTGTATAGGATCGCGTGATTTTTGTAATAACCTGTAACATCTTACTGATTGAAAAAAATTACTCTTTAGCATTTTGTTTTGTTAATTAGTACATATGGTGGGAATTTTATCCTGCAGACCGTCCTATAGCATCCATTGCCTTCCATGCCCAAGGGGAAGTTCTCGCTGTTGCTTCAGGGCACAAGGTAAGAAATTCAGAACTCATACATTGTGGTTTGCTTGCAAGTTCTTCTTGTAATGATGCTGTTTCAATCTATGGTAGCTTTATATGTGGCACTACAACAGAAGAGGGGAGGCATCTTCTCCAGCTATTGTACTAAAGACAAGACGTTCACTTCGTGCTGTGCATTTCCACCCACATGGCGCACCATTTCTCTTAACAGCTGAGGTGTCACTCTGGTGCTGTTACTTTGGATTTTAACTTGTGAATACTGTAGATCTGATCAACCCTCTTGTTTTTAGGTCAATGATCTGGACTCATCAGATTCGTCAATGACGCTTGCAACTTCTCCCGGTAACTTGCGGTACCCTCCTCCTACTGTGTATTTGACAGATGCTCACTCCACTTATCGATCTGCTTCAGCAAATGAACTACCCATCATGTCTCTACCATTCATGATTTGGCCATCAAACGCTAGAGGTGATCCTAGATTGCCTTTGCAGCAGAGCAATGCAGACATGGGTTCTGACAGTACACAGAACAGAGCAGACACTTCTGCATCTGTCCGGCTTCTCACGTACTCAACTCCTTCTGGCCAGTATGAACTTTTATTGTCCCCTATTGACCCAACTTTATCTCCTGCACGAGAAGCTCAGACTGGTTCCTCTGTTAGGGATACTGAGAATGCATCTCATCCTGTAATTGATCCTATGGAGACTGATGTGCCGGCTGAAGAGAGAAACAATCAGTTTTTTCCTTTCAGTGACCCTGCATACTGGGAATTACCTTTCTTGCAAGGATGGTTGATTGGCCAAAGCCAAGCAGGCCGACGAGCTATTCATCCAGAGCATAGTGGTGCCACGAACAGTGTATCGGCTTATGGTGAAGTAGAACATCCTCCTGCAGTTCCGGCAGTCATTTCAAACAGTAATCATCCAAGGTCTGGAAGATCTGGTTCTCGCCACCGTTCTTCACGCTCTAGAGCGATACCTGTTGCCGGATCTAGTGATAGTGCTGCTCCCATTAATATTGTACATGATGAAAGTGATTCTCAGGCTTTTATGAGTCGATTCCAGTCAGAGATAGCTACTTCACTGACTGCAGCAGCAGCTTCTGAATTGCCTTGTACTGTGAAACTCAGAGTATGGCCTTATGATGTTAAGGCTCCATGTGCTCCGCTTGATGCTGAAAAATGTCGCTTAATCATACCACATGCTGTGCTTTGTAGGTGAGATAATTTCTATTGTTTCAAAGCTTTCGGTTGAAGTCTTGATATGCCTTGAAGGACAGCAGGGTATTTAACTGTCTCTCATGCTGTACTAGCTGCTTGACCTAATTTTCTCTTAGGGTAGTTCATGATTATCCTGTTACCGTCATTTGGCAACTCCTATATGTTATGTCAGTGTAAAACCAGACACCACGTGCAATTAACTGCCCTTAATGCTTACATGATATATATTGTCTATTTCAGTGAAATGGGCGCCCACTTTTCACCATGTGGGAGATTCTTAGCAGCTTGTGTTGCATGTATTCTGCCCAACATGGAAGCTGATCCTGGTTTTCACGGACAATTTCGTCATGATGCTGCAACTTCACCTACCAGGCATCCAATTGCAGCCCATCGGGTTATGTATGAGCTACGGATATATTCCTTGGAGGAGGCAACGTAAATACCAAATCTTATCGCTTTGTTTTCTTTTCCTCTCTGCTTACTCACTCGTTCTATTTTATTTTTCGTTTGTTCCTTGTTTCTTTTCATGGCTTTGTTTGGTGGTCACTTGGGAACTCTATTACCCCATTGCAGGTTTGGTTCAGTGCTTGTATCTCGAGCAATTAGAGCTGCTCATTGTTTGACTTCTATTCAGGTGAGTGCTTCCTAGGTCTTTGCTCTGATTGGTTTGTAATCCAAAACTATGTTTTTGGGTAGGAACTTTGTGGTTTTCTGGGAGAATGAACTCTAGATGGTTTACTTGTTTAACATTTTCGACTCAATCCTTTGAGAAAGTAAAAGAAAATATTAGTTGTTAGATGGGAGAGAAATGAAGAGGAAGCTCTTTCTTTAATCTGTTTGGAAATGAAATTTAAAACTGGTTGAGCATGAGTTCGATAAGAAATTGTGCCCTAAATGAGGGCACAAATGTATCACCTTTCTTTGTAGAACAATCCTTTTTATGTGAAAAGTTCCTCTAGATTGGTATTTGAACCTTATCTTGTTTTACATTTCTACTGCGGGATATTTGGTTTTGTTGACCTTGTGTAATTGTACAATAGTACATTATTATTGCGTAAAAAGAATCTCAGCTTTTCCTGAAAAGAAATGAATCTCGACATGATTTCTCCAGTTAAGAGATGTTCACAATTGCATTATTTTATGAATTAGAACTGTAAATCACAGTAATGATTGCTCTTATGGATTGAAATGTTATTTTCTCATCAACCAATATATTTAAGATGGTTCCCTGCTTTGCAGAATACCACATCTTTGTTTGTTGGTGTTTTTCTTGCTAGTCGTTTCTTCTTAAGATAGATCTCTGTCTCTGTTGCTTGAAGTGTGGAAATATGGATACCTGGCATGGATCGTTTCACCTCTGGTCCTTTGTAGTTTCTTCTCTAAATGTGGAAGTTCTATTTATGTTGCTTAATGATTAATTATGCACATCTATATTCATCAAGTATGCACATCTTATAGACACTTTATTAAGCAGAAATGTTTTTTAGGGGACGTTAATTTTGTATTTTGTAGCGCTCTACTGTGGCAGTTTGATGTGTTCTTTTTCTTCAATTAGGAAGAGATAAATACTTCAAGTTCTTGATTTTGAAATCCGTTCTTTATTCTAAATTAGAGGGTCAGAATACTAGTTCATATACAAGCCTTCTTAAGTACTAGTGCAATGCCATTGCCCCGCAAGCTGTTAAATGCGTGCTCTGATGATCAGTGATGTTGCTGATTCAATGATAGAAGCTTTATAGTAGTTGCACAAAGCGGTCATAAGTATTCTGGTGATTGAGAAAGTAGCAGTTAAAAAAAGGGCAGCCCGGTGGACAGGGTCCGGGAAGGGCCGCATCCCAAGGGGTGTGATGTAGACAACGTGATCTAATGCAAGCATTAGTGGCTGCTTCTACGGCGCGGAATATACAGAGCTTTGAATCAGCAATTATTTGGAGTGACTTCTGATTCTTGTCCTTCAATTAAGGGATTAGTGGTGTTTACCTGTGGTATCCTCCTAAGTCTGATTAAGCCACATGACATTTTATAGTACAGGTTCCCTACAACTGTAGAGAATATGTTTGTCAGTTCATAATCCCATGGAGTTTTTACATTCACATGCCCCATTTTTATGTACTTTCTCATGTAACTATCAAGTAAAAATCCATTTACTATATGCCAGTACCTTACATAGCACCAACTGATAGTTCTCAAGATTGGGCAGTAAAATTCCTTTTTTGACCTGATAAAAAGAGTGCTCCGCAAAGTTGTGTATATGCAGCTAATACTGTTCATTTATGTCCAAAACGACCATGCTTTCTGGCTTTCTGATGTGAGAAACTGATTGTGGCTCCACATCTATTGAAAATGCAGTTCTCTCCAACTTCTGAGCATCTTTTACTTGCCTATGGGCGTCGCCACGGTTCACTTCTGAAAAGTATAGTGATTGATGGAGATACAACTGTACCAGTTTACACGATTCTTGAGGTGAGTACCTGATTATATCCTGGCTTCTTATGGAATGTCAGTTTCTCACCACCACCAAGACTGGGTCATGTACTTTCACTTGTTTTCATTTACTTGTCTTAATTCTTTTGTATACTTTCTTATGTTAGGACATCCTAAAATGTTAATCATATGACTTATGGAAGTTTCAAGAGTTTTGTTTTAAACCTGAGAAGGTTTTTTATCTGTCACTATGCTTCTTATAAGTTCTTTTATATATTTCATCTGCTTCTGCAAATATGCAAGGGAGTTTTAACTTCTTCACCTCCTAGCCAATCAATCTGGGTTATGAACAGTTGGTTCCAGAGAGTAGTTGATGACAGAGGGTTAAACATATTAGTCCTTTATACCCATGTTATGTCACCCATGTTTAACTATGACATGTCGCTGAAGGTTTGATGCCACAAGAATATGTTGTACGCTATTTACAAATTAAATGAATTTAAATTACATTTCACAACTTTGAACAATTTATCTTCGATTCATGCCATTATGTTTTTCTTCTCTTTATACAGAGCTCAAATTGTCAAGTTCTTCTTAACATGTGTCATTGCTCACGTAATATATTAGTTGATCTAGCTTAATCTCCTGTACCTGTACCAGTCAAATAATATCACATAAATGGGATTGTAGAGACTAATTTCAATTGCACTGCAACCTAAACTACAAACTCAACTAGTACACCTTGGTCCAAAACAAGTTGGGTGGGCTAGATGAAGTGATGCAGGATATTTTTGACTTTAGAACCAAAACTTCCGAAACAAAAAAAAAGATTAACTCATGGAGTAAGGTTCTTCAGGCTGGACTTAAGTTGATGAAGATGGGGCTAGATTAACTGGAGCTAATATGGGCTTGATATGCAAGTGCAACAACAATGTGTTAGGACACTTTTAAGGTTGAAGAGGGTCAGTTTTAATTGGCTTGCTAGTATGTCATGAAACTTTGTTCTTTTATGGGGATGCATATTGTTTTTGGACTGCACAAAACTTAAAAAGGAAGAATTATGCTCCTGCTCACAATTTATTGAGATCATTTTACTGAACCTGAAAGAAGAATAAATTTGGCTTGTTCATGATGTCGGTGTATTTTTTTGTTGTCTCTAGTTAGTTCAGATTGTGTGTCTTTGAATCAGGTCTATAGAGTTTCGGATATGGAACTTGTGAGAGTTCTTCCCAGTGCGGAGGATGAGGTTAATGTCGCTTGTTTCCATCCTTTGGTTGGTGGTGGCCTAGTATATGGAACCAAGGTAATTATGCAGACATTGTTTGAGCTTCTTATTTCTTGGTTTCAACTATAAAACTGTTTCTCTTCTCAAAAGTATTTCATCTTCTTTTTTTTTTTCAACCTTAAATTGTGCAGGAAGGAAAATTGAGAATCCTCCAATTTGATAAATCAAATGGTTTGGACGGGACAGTATCCTGTTTCCCTGATGAAGACATGCTTGAGGTAGTCTAAAGCCTGATTTCAAAGTTATCTTATAATAATAATGACTTTAGTAGAAGCAAACAACTTGATCCTGCTTTACCAATTGTTTCTTCTTTTTTTTTTTTTTTTTTTTTTTGGTTGTTGACTTAGGGTTTTGGGGTTGGGTGTGTTTTTTGGGGGGGGGGAGGTCAGGAGAATTTGATATTATAGGCTCTCTTTTTGTAATGTAGATTAGAGTAAGTCTCTTTTGGAAAGGAGAAGAAGGCTCGGAATAGTCGTTTTTTTCTTTTGGGGGGATGAAAGAAGCAGCATAGTTGTTTTCTTACCAAGTTTTGAAGGGTTTAAAGGTTCCTCTTTGGGACAATCTAAATAGCTCAGCAGCTAAGAAGAAAACACAATTCAAGCAAATGATCAATAAGACGGTATCGACTTAAAGGAAAATTATATAGTATTGGATTTTTTTGTAGTATTGGAATGAATTGGATCTAACTAGAGCAAAGTGAAATTTATTAAAATAAGCTAGGGCAAAATCCTGTAGCCAAATCCTCTTAGGATTTAGACGTAAGGGGAAGAGGAGTAGCCCAGACACTCATTACCAACTCCCTCTACTGATGTGGTTGCACCTCCGGGACAAAAGCCACAATCATCATGTGTATGTGATACTTTAGTGTCAACCAGAACTATAATCTTTTAACAAAAAGGATTTGTGTAAATGACCGTTGCCATGGGGGTTTTGGTGCGAGATATTTATGATCTCTATTGCTGACATCGTTATGTTGCAAATGTAATACAGGTCTCAACATATGCTTTAGAAGGCTAGAAACTTTGAAGATAGCAGATGGTTTTTAGCTGTAAAACTTGGTAACTGCCTCTTGATTCTGTTCTTTTTATGTTCCTCCGAAACTTTTTTTTTTGTCTGACACATACTAGTATTCAGGGTGTCATGAAAATATACGTATCAGGAGGCGGGTGGTTGCAAAATTGTGTCTTGTTGATGGTGGCTGTATAGTTAAATGTGTTGCTGCTGGTGGCAAAGAGAGGGTTTATACTTACAGTTGTGTACTGACACTAGCCATTACAGGCTGACTGATCTTTTTCGTGTGCGAAAAACGTTGTGCTTAAACTACAAAGGTGGTTTCAGGAGAGCCACGGTTCTCCATCTAGAGAAATTATACTAACTTTGATAGAGGAAGTGTCGTCGGAAAGTTGCGAGGGGCGAAGAAGTTTGCTGTTTCTGCAAGTTGACATTTCGTTATATTGTCATATGGTTTCAAATGTACATCAGAAATTGAAATAGACTAGTTAATTTTCTTTCAAGTGAAAGGGGGTAAAAGAAAAGGATAAGGAAAAAAAAGTCAGTTGCAAACATTCAAGTGTTTATATGTATTCAACTTTTTATACTTTCTTTCAAATGGTTTCTATTTTGTTGACGTACTAAAAGAAAGAAAAGAAAAGAGTTATCTTTCAAACTCAGGACCCAAAAAAAAAAAAAAGTTCCGTTCTTCTGAATCATGATTGCATATAAAGTGTGTATTGATCATATTCTTTTACCTCTGAATGAAATTCTACTACGTTGATTTGACAAAATTATCTAGTAGATACATGTAATAATTCTCTGTGTATGTACTGAAATTCGTACACTAACCAAAATAATCTTCTATTTCAATACGTGCAATTACTATTACTTGCAAAATTTCTGAAGTCAGATTGACTTCTTGAGTCGAAAAGGTCAATTTCCAGTGACATAGTTATTCCGTTACTGCTAGTATGGGTTAAAGAAAAGTGGAACTTGTTCTTTAAAGTGATTGAACTTTTGAAAAAACTATATTCATTATTACCTATGCAAATTGTAAAACTTCTTTCAGTTTTTGTTCTTATTGTGACGCCCAGCTTAGAAGGAAAGTTCATATTAGCAAAACACATGAGACATGTTGTTATATAAGCAGGTGTTAATACTGTGAAGCATTTTACAGATGCGCGGGACTTAGGCTTAAAGCGGAAAATATTACTAGCGGGGTTGGATCTTTACTGAACATACTTTATTCTTGAAAGTTAGAATGCCCTATTTGCACCCTAAACTTGCATCAAATTATAAAATTGACCAGCCAACTCTTATTTTTCTCATTTTAACGCTTCAACTCAATGAAATGCATATATAAACGACTCTAATTGTTGACCATGTTTATGTGAGGAGCGCGAAAAACTTATTTTGATTAAAAAAAAAAGTACTACAATAAAATGATAAAGTGTCTTCAATTATGTGATGGTGAAAGTTACATAACAGCGATTGATAAACATATTGCTGTGGAGGTGTTTTAAAACACGTGTTTTTATCAGTCAACAACTGGCTTAAAATCAGGTAGGGAGCCATTTAAATATTCCTGAAATAGCATAGTACAGTAGTGAGTCAATATCTGAGAGGATAATGTGATGAGTAATATTAGCCAATGGAATGGACCATCATCAATGAAGAATGGTGGTCTTCTTCTTCTTCACCTACCCTCTCAACCCTTAAACCCCAACCATTCTCTTCTTGTTTTCTTCACTAAAAACCCCAATTCCTTAAACCCTGCAAATTATTCACTGTCTTCTCATTTTCTTCTTCAGCAACCTTTTCACCTATGCTGCAAGTCTAACAAGTGGGACTCAAATGCTGAGACTATCAAGAACCAGAATTTTAGTGGAGTTGGGGGTCTTGAAGATGAGCAAGAGGAGCTTGATGAGGATGAAATCTTGGACCAAGGAGCTCAAGTTTTGGAGGAATATATTCAAAGTATTTGGATTTTTAAGGTACCAACTTTTCTGCTTCTCACTTTTATTCTTTCTGTTAGTATTCCTGACTTTTTCTGTAAAATTTGGTTGCTTTAACATTTTGGATACTTGAATTTTGGGTTTTCTGCTTATAGTTTGGATTTTTTGCGTGGATATGTGGTTTTTGACATTTTTGGTTCTTGAATTTTGGGTTTTCTGCTGAAAGTTGGATTTTTTTTTGGCATGGCTATGGGGGTTTGACATTTTTGGGTACTTGAATGGATTGAAGGAAGATGGGGTTTTGTGGAATCTGTATTTTAGCCTGAATCCATTTTTTTCCCTTTTGAGTAAGAGTATGACAAGAAGAATATTGCTGGTTGAAATGATCAGCTAAATTATGAAGGAAGTTGTTTAGATGCTAGTGTAAAGTGATGCCTTGGATATGCTGAGACTGAATCAGATTGTTTATGAATTTAGTAAATTTAGTACTCCTATGATGTTTTCTTGAAATGCATAAGTTGTGTTCTTTGAATTCACATTGTTGTGTAAAGTGATGCCTTGGATATGCTGAGACTGAATCAGATTGTTTATGAATTTTGTAAATTTAGTACTCCTATGATGTTTTCTTGAAATGCATAAGTTGTGTTCTTTGAATTCACATTGTTGGAGCGCATGATTGTAAATTAGTTAAGGTTACTGGTTACTACAATGATAATCTTGAGTTGAAATTTGAAAGCAAGATTATGCCAAAGAATTTCCATCTTCTTCACAATATTTGGAAGAAGCTATCTAACAACTGACTACATTCCAAGATTTTCCATCATGAAACATTTATTATAAGAATTTTCCATTAGGAAACATGGGAAATCTTTGATGCGCTTAAGACCAATGGCGTATTCTACACATATTTCAACTGTAGATACGAATCTTTTGAAATTATAAACACTAGTTAGGTCATATCAGCTAGGTCTTATTCTTTATGCCTAATCATTTTATATCACATAAAATACCTAGAGAGGATTAAAGTGACATCTAAAATACCTTGAAATGGTTGGAGTACAATTTCACTTGTCACGGAATTCTCTTATCATCAGTCATCATAACGGTGCAGAAGCTAGCCATGTAATTCTTAAACACTCAACATCAGAATTCTTTGCTAAGATTGCTCCAAAGTCCAAAGTAACTTCCATTAAGTGAAAAGTAGGATATAACCGTATTGCCAGTCTTTTCTGCAGACGCTCGTGATAATGTAGGCATAGGCTGAGATAGAGATTTGAGGAAAAAGAAGGAAAAAAGAAAACTAGTTTGAGAATTATCATGACTCAAGACCTTCAACATTGAAATAATATCCTATGCACACAATGTTTTTCCCGTAAATGGTTGGTTAATGGAATATTACCAATTGTTCTGAACCCCCCCTCCTGTTCAAGCTTTTCTCCAAGTCTTTTGCCCTTTCAAATCTGAAAGTTTCCCGTAACGACGGCATGTTCAATGTTCTAGCTCCGCCACTACTTATGAGGATATCTTATGCCTTATCTAACCGCAGGGTTGAAGCTTCAGACTAGAAAGTCTCTTTGATTCTTATTATATGCTTCTTGAAGATCTGATTATTATATATTTAAGAGCTCTGTTTGATGTATATTTTCTTCTATGTTTTCAGTAGCTTTCTTTTCACTACATTTTCTACTGACTTCCCGAGTAGAACTATCTAACTTAAGTATAAACATTTGGTGCTCAACAGATCGAGAGCCACATGTTCAAGTGTCATTATCAAAATCCATTAGATAATGACTAGTCTTGCTAAAACTCCAACAGAAATTTTAACATAAGCGGATGATTTTTGTCAAATAACTTACAAGTTAGCATTCTTGGGCAGTGCAGGTTTTCTGGTCCTACGGTTGGGCGCTTCCACCAATTATAATAGCATTGCTGATAACAGGAGGACCTAAAGCTTTTCTTATGGCATTAGCCATCCCTCTTGGACATTCCACATTTTCCTTTGCGATCCAAAAGATGCTGGATGCGACACAAGACAAACCAAGGAGCAAGAGTAAAACTAAGAAGAGACGGCGTGCTCCCACCTCAAGCAAGACAAACTTTTGGAGAAGAGGAGGAAGCCCCAAGACGGGGAAGAGAAAGTCGGGTTATCAATCATGGGTTTCCAACAATGAAGTCTCAACCAATAAGGATGACCAAGAGGTGTCTAGATATGGAGGGTGGGATGAACTTGATCGAGAAACAGAATCTAGAACTGGCTTTAAAAGCTCATTTCAATCATCCGTTAAAACTTCAAATATACCTACAGAAAAGGGTAAGTTAAGTACACCAGAAGCAAAAAGTGATACGCCCTTGTTGTTACGATTATTGATTTCCATGTTCCCTTTCTTGGCTTCATGGACTAAGATGCTATAATGGGCAGCTTTTGCCGCCAATCCGAGTTACTCCAGTGGAACAACTGTTGTTAGTCAACTCTAGGAGATACTTTGTTTTTGTCTATGTTGATTGGGACCCTTCAAAAATGCTGCCTCCCCCGATCCTTCAAAAATGCATAGCTTTTGGAGAATCCGACACACCGGAGGTACTTTTGAAGAGGTTGAGGAACATAGGTTTTTCTTGCTTCAGTATCTTCTTATTGCATAGGTAAAGATATGATTGATTACTGCACAAAAGATTGAGGATATCTACAGAATAAGCATGAATATAAATTTTCTTTGTATGAAGTTTCCATTTTCCCCCATAGACAAATTTATGTCCAAGTAATTATGATCATATTGTGATGATTTTGCGAGTCAACAATCGTTTATGTTTTAGTCATTGTTTTATCATTTTCTTTTTTCAAAAGCTTGGTCGTTCATATAGTTTTACGTAATTAGTGAACAGTGTAAAAGATAAATATACCAACTTTTCATGCATTTAAAAAGTCAACTTATGTAGTTATTCAAATTCTTGCTGTTATATAGATACAACCATTGTTTTGAGTTCTGTATTTCTGTTAAACAACTTATTAGTATAAAATTGGATAGAGTAATTTTTTTAAAATCTTTAGAAGTGGAAAAGAATCACTTTGTGAAAAGATAACTAATTCTACAACTAGAAATTAGAAATGATGAGCAACACTCATGCCAAAAATAAAACTTCAACATTAACAAAAATCCCAAACTAATATCACGTTTAAGATATTATCAATCATAGTCCTTTTGTTCGGGGATGAAATTTAAAAAGTAAAACTTTACTCGCACTTGGTGCTTATATAAAACAAATGTATTTAAGAGACGTTCCTCGTATATGAACCGTCACTAATTAGTCATCACTACGTGGTATTATTGCTACCTTAATTTATGACTCTGATGATTATATTGATGTGAATATCAAGTATAAGTAAGTAGTTCCCCGCTAAGTGGTCTCTATATCTGTCTCCTTTTAGCCTTATCTCTCTACATTTATTGTGAAAACTGTTTTTTTTTTTTTTTTGTATGATTCTTCAGCAAAGAATAAAAAAACGCTCATTATCATATATTATTTGATCTTGAATGTAAAAAGGTTAGCTTCTAAAGAAATTAAAAGTTGGTACTTCAATCTAGAGAACTATATTTCTTTGCTTTATAACAAAAGGATTAAAATAAACAAGTTCTTTCAGACAGGAAATAAGAGACAAAGAAATGTAAAAGATTGAACTTTGATAAACTGGGCCAAAAGAAAAAAGTGGTGGTTTAATTGGAGCAGCCCATCAGGCGTTACTGAACTTGGAAAGCACTGGCCCGTTATCCTTCCACTGCATAAAGCGGGAGCTGTTCGTTGCTCTGTGAAACCAGCCTCACGCATTTCGCCCCACTTTAGGAATCCAGCAGCCCATTCTTTCGATTGGGCCACAGGATCCAACTCTGCGCTTGGAGAGGGCAGGCCAGAAATTAGCCCCCCAAGCCCAACCATCTGGAACAGCCCAACAGAGTTCTTTTAGACAGGAAATAAGAGACAAAGAAATGTAAAAGATTGAACTTTGATAAACTGGGCCAAAAGAAAAAAGTGGTGGTTTAATTGGAGCAGCCCATCAGGCGTTACTGAACTTGGAAAGCACTGGCCCGTTATCCTTCCACTGTACAAAGCGGGAGCTGTTCGTTGCTCTGTGAAACCAGCCTCACGCATTCCGCCCCACTTTAGGAATCCAGCAGCCCATTCTTTCGATTGGGCCACAGGATCCAACTCTGCGCTTGGAGAGGGCAGGCCAGAAATTAGCCCCCCAAGCCCAACCATCTGGAACAGCCCAACAGAGTTCTTTTAGACAGGAAATAAGAGACAAAGAAATGTAAAAGATTGAACTTTGATAAACTGGGCCAAAAGAAAAAAGTGGTGGTTTAATTGGAGCAGCCCATCAGGCGTTACTGAACTTGGAAAGCACTGGCCCGTTATCCTTCCACTGCATAAAGCGGGAGCTGTTCGTTGCTCTGTGAAACCAGCCTCACGCATTCCGCCCCACTTTAGGAATCCAGCAGCCCATTCTTTCGATTGGGCCACAGGATCCAACTCTGCGCTTGGAGAGGGCAGGCCAGAAATTAGCCCAACCATCTGGAACAGCCCAACAGAGTTCTTTCAGACAGGAAATAAGAGACAAAGAATGTAAAAGATTGAACTTTGATAAACTGGGCCAAAAGAAAAAAGTGATGGTTCAATTGGAGCAGCCCATCAGGCGTTACTGAACTTGGAAAGCACTGGCCAGTTATCCTTCCACTGCACAAAGCGGGAGCTGTTCGTTGCTCTGTGAAACCAGCCTCACGCATTCCGCCCCACTTTAGGAATCCAGCAGCCCATTCTTTCGATTGGGCCACAGGATCCAACTCTGCGCTTGGAGAGGGCAGGCCAGAAATTAGCCCCCCAAAGCCCAACCATCTGGAGCAGCCAGCCTCACGCATTCCGCCCCACTTTAGGAATGCAGCAGCCCATTCTTTCGATTGGGCCACAGGATCCAACTCTGCGCTTGGAGAGGGCAGGCCAGAAATTAGCCCAACCATCTGGAACAGCCCAACAGAGTTCTTTCAGACAGGAAATAAGAGACAAAGAATGTAAAAGATTGAACTTTGATAAACTGGGCCAAAAGAAAAAAGTGATGGTTCAATTGGAGCAGCCCATCAGGCGTTACTGAACTTGGAAAGCACTGGCCAGTTATCCTTCCACTGCACAAAGCGGGAGCTGTTCGTTGCTCTGTGAAACCAGCCTCACGCATTCCGCCCCACTTTAGGAATCCAGCAGCCCATTCTTTCGATTGGGCCACAGGATCCAACTCTGCGCTTGGAGAGGGCAGGCCAGAAATTAGCCCCCCAAAGCCCAACCATCTGGAGCAGCCAGCCTCACGCATTCCGCCCCACTTTAGGAATGCAGCAGCCCATTCTTTCGATTGGGCCACAGGATCCAACTCTGCGCTTGGAGAGGGCAGGCCAGAAATTAGCCCAACCATCTGGAACAGCCCAACAGAGTTCTTTCAGACAGGAAATAAGAGACAAAGAATGTAAAAGATTGAACTTTGATAAACTGGGCCAAAAGAAAAAAGTGATGGTTCAATTGGAGCAGCCCATCAGGCGTTACTGAACTTGGAAAGCACTGGCCAGTTATCCTTCCACTGCACAAAGCGGGAGCTGTTCGTTGCTCTGTGAAACCAGCCTCACGCATTCCGCCCCACTTTAGGAATCCAGCAGCCCATTCTTTCGATTGGGCCACAGGATCCAACTCTGCGCTTGGAGAGGGCAGGCCAGAAATTAGCCCCCCAAAGCCCAACCATCTGGAGCAGCCCAACATTCCACCACAATAATGCCTCCACTTGGATTACAAGCCCTCGTGAGTGAGCTCGGCGAATAAATTACGTCAACTAGCTGTAGTTAAAGGTCAGAAATTGCTTTGAGTCTTCGATGTGGGATAGTTGTATAGATTGACACAATGTGCCAAACAAAAAGTTTACTACGAATCGGATTTTGTATAGGCTGACACAATATGCCAAACAAAAAGTTAACTACTAATAGGTTTTTTTATTAGTGGGTAAAATATAGAATGAAGATTATTTATTGTAGTACCTTCAGATACCCTATTTACTGATGATGAAACCAGTAATATTAATATTTTCTCATCCACTGGATGTATCTATTTTCATTTCTCAATTTTTGCTTTCAAACTGTGTCTAGCGACTTTGGATCTAAGCAAAACATAGTTTCTCAAGCTATACTTTGGTTTCCAATTAGTATATTGCGAACAATTTCATCTCCTAACAATTATGCCTAAGTCTCAAATAAGCAAAAGCTCAATTATCCTCACTATCTATATTTGTTCATTTAAATTCAATCTCAACCCAACATTATATGATAACAACTACGTGTCATTTTTAAATGAGTTGAGGTCGGCGATATGAATCATCAACGACTATGTTTCTGATTTCTCTATTTAAACTCAAGTCATACCATATGTATTATGAGGATTCTTCAAATTGACCAGTTTTACGTTGGCTGCCAACCTACCATAACCCTCTTTCTTTATTCACGCTTGAGACCAGCTATGTGAGACTGAGTTAATCTCAGGACAATATTATACTAAATAAAAAGCATATGAAGTTCTCAATGTTTACTACTGGCATAAATTTTTTAATAGGACTAGAATACTCATAAAACATAGGACCTACATAACCGTACTAATATGATTAAAACCGACTATTAATATCGTCTACATAGATTTTTTTATTTCATCGTGGCCTATCAGTAGCGTCTAGCGAACTGCATAGATAATAATTCTGGGAGAATATCATCTAAGAAATTTCCATATGCTATGTACAAACATGAAGTGTGATAATATAGTTCAAAGCAATACATCTACAACAGGCCATCTCATAGATTAGTGGTTTCCTAATAAAAAGAAATGCTTCATTGTCCTAATCTACTTTTTTACAAAGTAATGCTCCATTGAATGTGTCATGGTGTAGAAAATCCATTGTTAACAAGTTTAAAATTTGCCTACCTGATATTCTTTACCTAGCTAGACGCAAAGTTCAGACATAATAACAGGTACCTAAATTGGGATAATTATGCTAAATATATAGTTAAGCTTAGTATTATGAATTTTTTTATAATATAATTAAGATCTCCTGGATGTTGTGTTGCATTTTTAGGAACGAAGGAACAAATCATGATTATAGTTAATTCCATCTTTACATAGAACTCTTAGAGTTAACAATTATATTTTTTCACTAAAACTGTCTAATAATTGTTGTATCTTTTTCTTCTTTTCGAAAATTGGTGGCTCTATAGATTTCATGTAACATTCTTATCTGTAAGTTTTTCATAAGAGAACTTTAAATATAAGTGTGATGTTAGTAAAAATTCAATGATTTCTAATTAATTAACTATTATATTCTTATATTATAAATTGGTGTTCTCTCAATTAAATTAACTTTTTAATCGCTGGTATATTAGTTACACTAGTAAAATATAACAAATAATTCAAACTAATTTTAAACATTGTGTTTAATAAAAAACACACATTTTATTTTTTTAATAATATTCTCAGCACCTATTATTACACATCTTAAACATAATATTATTACACATCTTAAACATACGTTTTCGGTAGCTAATACCTCACAATTTTGTCACATGGCATGCACATATAAATTGCAAACAAAACAAAGTGTGTGAAGAGGGAAACTTTTTAAAATAGAAAAGAAAAAAAAACTCCCTCTGTCTCAATTTAAGTATCTTACTTTCCTTTTTGGTTTGCCCCAAGAACAGTGTCTCTTTCTATAATTAGTAAGTCAGACAAAGGATACATGTCCATGCAATTATGATTTATATATCAATTAAGTATTTTAGAAATCATTATTTCTAGGACAAATAACTACTACTTCCGTGTAGGTGTACACTATGAAATTGAAATGGTCTGCTATCTATCCTAATGAAAGTTACGAGACCAATGTGCATAGGTATTTTCTGCTCGTATTCAGTTAAATTATAGTAAAGTTTAAGATATCGTCCCACAAAGATTAGAACCACCTAGGCTATAGATTTGTATTATTTTTGTTACTATTTGAGAGGATCAAATTGATGAAAATGGAGTTGTTCAAAAGTCTTGAAAATTATGATAACAAAATAAGAAATATTTTTGAATTTTTCTAATAAAAGATAGAGGTTGGGATATTTTGAATCGGCAAGATAAAATCATATAATAAAATCAAAAGTTTATTTGTTGTTGAAAGAATGATTGTTTATTTCTTATACAATCACTCCACATAACGACAATATGTTAATAGCACACTCTCGCTTACACTATTAATATATTGACAATTAAGCAGTGACATTAAACAATAACTAATTAATAACATCTCTTTCGATTAGTGTGAGTTAACCAATTAAAGTAATGACTTCAAACAAGAATTATCTTAGTTGAGTGCACCAAGTGAACAAAAGCCTCTTTCGATTAGCCTTTGCTAAATCAATAAACTTATTTGAGTCAATCCCTCCATGATAATTAGGACTGAAAGAAATAAGATAAAAATCATTTAAATCAATAAGCTTATTTGAGTTAATTCCTCCCCGAGAATTAGGACTAAAATAAATAAGATAAAGATCATTTAAATCAATAAACTTGTTTAAATCATCCTCTTCTCCTGGATAAGAAATAAAATAACAAGATAGAGATTTCGGTAAAGAGATATAATTATATTCCAATAATAGATATAATTAATATCAAATACCTTGGTGTATAAAGATGATAAAGAGAAAATCTCAACATAAGAAGATAATCAAATAAAGATGTTTATTATAATAGCTTCATCAAATTTCATCTAGTATCCCAATAACCAAGAAAAATTACTCCATTATGGAGAAAAGATAAAAACTAACAAAGAAATAGAAAAAGAAAAATATTATTCCCACAAAGACAAAAAGAAAAGAAGAGAAAGGAACACTAATTAATTCTTATACCTTCCTCATCCCCCTACAATTGAGAACAACTTCCTCTACTTATAGGAAAAGAAACTTGGCCTCCAATTTCATAATAGAAAATGCTAAAATAATGTAAAATTTGTTAGCGACGAATATACTTTCTTGGAGCCAAAGAATTGCATAGGCACATGCCTAATTGAAATGGACCCCACAAATATGAAGATGATTTGTGCAATGTGAATTTGTAAATGATTGTGCAATGTGAATTTGTCATTCTCGTAGTTTAGCTTCTTTTCTTTCTTTTCTATAATTTCTTTTTCCTGCAAGATTCGTTAGAAAATATGCGAAAATAGATATAATTATCATGTTTTATATTAAAATTACATAAATAATTCATATCCATCAGAAAACATATGTTAATCGAATTCGACTTCGACAACAACTCATGTTATGTATGCTGCTGTAACAAGGTAGAGACTACAATTTCTTAAAAAAAAAAAAAAAAAAGATAAAAGCTTTAAGACATGAAACATTTTGCAATCTTAGCCGATATTTGAATTATATGTTTTTGACATAATGAAACATGAAATGATTTCAAGTTGAATACTTGATATTATAAGAATTACATAACTGTAGTATTTCAAATATTACTTTTGATATTGATTTGATAGCAATTTTTCAATATGATGTGTATGCACTGATAATAAATATCAGTTGAATATGCTCATCATTCATGGGTTTGAGCTTGTATTTTATCTCTTTAATTTTTGTACAACTCATTGCATTCTTGTTGCAATATTATTAAAATATTTATAATTAATTAGCATGGAATACAAGTGCAACATACGTGTACAAAACTAGTATATTTAAAATTGGGAAAACGTAAATAATTTTTTGAAGTAAACATGATTTGTGCAATTCGTCACACGTACATGGCATTAAGTGATTGTTACTGAGAGACAATACTAGCTGATTTCAGGGATGCGAAAGCTTCCAAAAGGTTACTCAGAAACACGCCTTTTTTTCTTCTCAATTGGTGATTCTTTTTTGTTGCTTCTTTAACTAGGAACTATTGACTAGTTCAAGTTCAAAACATAGCCTGATTAGAAAATTGCCACATCAGAGCAATTTTATTAAAGGCTAATGATAAAGCGTGCTGATTAATGCTACAACTTTTTATATATAATAATTTTATGTAAATATCAGGTAGAATTTTTCCTTTATTTATGATGATGATTAATATTACGAAACACTCTCTTCTTTCACGGGTCTTGCACGTGGATTTTTTTTTTTGATAATGTGAGGCGGTGAGATTCGATCCTAACACATTTATTTTTTTAATAATATTCTCAATACCTATTATTACGCATCTTAAGCATATTTTTTCGGTAGCTAATACCTCACAATGGACATATAAATTGCAAACAAAACGAAGCGTGTGTGAAGAGGGAAACTTTTTAAAATAGAAAAAAAAAACACTCCCTCTGTCTCAATTTAAATATCTTATTTTCTTTTTTAGTTTGCCTAAAAAAGAGTGTCTCTTTCTATAATTCTTCAAGGACGCAGGACATGAGTTCTTTAAGCGTGAGACATAACTTATTCGATATTATAATGCGTAAATATATACTTTCCCAACACAAAATAGGGACAAAAGTGCAAATGACCCATGAAAAAGTGTTGAACTTGATGGGCTGGCCGAAGCACATAATAGACCAAAAATATGTGGTGGTTTAATTGGAACAGCCCATCTGGCGTTACTGGACTTGGAAGACACCGGCCTGTTATCCTTCCATTAGGGATGTATATGGATCGGGTTTGTTCGAATTTTTTAAATGTCAAACCAAATCAATTGCGTCGGATTTTTACATTTACACCAAACCAAATCAATAAATTCGGGGTTTTCGGGTTTTTTTGGGGAAAAGTCTTCATATAAAACATACAAATTTTACTTCAAATATTTCTCTAGTTCTAGTAAGATACAACTTTATAATTAAGGTGTTTCTTAAGAAAATAACACAACACGTGAGATGAGTGATAACATTGTATTAAAATATTCAACAAAAAAGGATAATAAATATTGCTAATTAATAAGCCATAAAGAAAATGATCATAATCTAAAAATACTAAGTCATGCTAAAATAAATACGGCTAATAAGTATTAATTACATGACAAAGAAAAAAAAATTAAGTTATGTATTTCACTCTCTAAACCAATTATGCAAAACTAAAGAATAGATATCCAACATTATTGTCATTCATTGTGGTAGAATTGAATTACTTTTGTTAGCAATGTGTTGAGTTGGTTTTGGTTTGGACTTTATTTGAGTTACTAAAATCCATGGGATATAAAACTTATTGACGTTCAAAATTCTAAGTTCAAGCTTGAAATAATATGATAAAAGACAAAAAACTACGAATTTTTTTAAGAAATATTTATAAATTACATTACTAATAAATATTTTTATGTATAAAATATGTTAAAAATTGAATATATGTAATGTCGGGTTGGTTTGGTTTGGTTTGACCTTTTTTTAGCTAAAACCAAACCAAACCAATTATGGTCAGATTTTTTTTTTTTTAACACCAAATCAAGTCAAAACAAACCACTTGTCAGGTTTTTTTTTTCTCGATTTGACTCAGTTTATTGATTTGGTGTGATTTGTCGATTTACTTTGTACACCCCTACCTTCCACTGTACAGAGCAGGAGCTGTTCGTTGCTCTGTGAAACCAGCCCACCCCACTCTAGGAATCTAGCAGCCCATTCTTTCGATTGGGCCACAGAATCCAACTATGCACTTGGAGAGGGCACGCCAGAAATAAGCCCAACCATCTGAGACAGTCCAACATCCCACTGCAATATTGCCGGACAATTTGCACAATTACCTTATTAGGGGGTGGTCTTTAATTTTTATCCTGCGCTAAAAACCCTTGGTTTCGGATTCAAACCCTCGGTCAGTCAAAAAAAATTTTAAAAAATTGCAAGACATAGTTTTGCCTTCACGCATAAGGCAATTTTTTTTTTTTTTTACTCAGTCGAAATTTTGCAAAACTCTACTTTAAGGCTTAACTTTGCTACGAAACTTTGTCTTTTTTTTTTAACTGAGTCGAGATTCAAACCCTAAATCTCATGATATTAGGAGAAGGCCAAAAATTAAGGACCAACAATTCGAGAGTGACAAAAATTAAAAACCAGTGCCTTTGAAATTTTGAAGGGCAATCCGCACAAAACACCGAATGATGCCCACACTTGGCTTATGTGAGGACCCACAGAACCTCGGAACTGTGAACCCCCTGGACCTCGGTCCCATGACTGACTGCTAGTGGCCTCGGCCCTGCTGACTGGTCATGACATACTCAGGTATTGTATGTCAACAGACAATTCGATCAATTGGTGAGAGTCGTCTCCTTTGGGAGAACAAAAGGGGGGAGGTCACGGGTTCGATACCAGCCGCTGCAGCGTATATCGAATTGTCTGTTGGCACCTGCCCATACAATACCTGAGTATCTGTTGACATACAATACCTGAGTATGTCATGACCAGTCAGCAGGGCCGAGGCCACTAGCAGTCAGTCATGGGACCGAGGTCCAGGGGGTTCACAGTTCCGAGGTTCTGTGGGTCCTCACAAAAAAGGCGACTTTTTGTCGAGGATCCACAGGCTCGCCTGTGGGTTGCCCCGGTTCACAGTTCCGAAGTTCTGTGGGTCCTCACAGCTTACAAGCCCACCCTAAAGAGCTCGTTGTTAGATTACACCAACCAGTTGTATCTAAACTGCAAGAAATTGCTTCGGAGTCTACGATGTGGGAGTTTAGATGCCAAACAAAAGTTAAATTTGAATTTTGTTCAGATAGGTTTCTATCAGTGGATAAATTATAGAATGAAGTTGAAATTTATGAGAGTATTTATTCAGATATCTTATTTACTGATGATGAAATTAGTACTACATACTAATATGTTTTCATTTCGTAATTTTTGCTTCCGAACAGTGTGTAGCTTACGACTTATGGATCCAAACAAACATAATTTCTCAAACTATACTTTGGTTTCCAATTAGAATATTATCAACAGTTTCATCTGCTAACAATTATGCCTGAGTCTCAAATAAGTAAAGACTCAGTTATGTATATCCTCACTAACCATATTTGTTCATGTATATTCAATCTCAAGAGAGCATTCTATGATAACAAAATAACTACGTGCAGTTTTAAATGAGTTGAGGTCGGCAACATAAATCATCAATGACCATCTTTCTCTATTTAAACTCAAATCATACCATATGTATTATGAAGATTCTTCATATTGATAAGTTTCACGTTGGCTATCAGCCTACCACAACCCTCTTCCTTTATTCAAGCTTGGACCAGCTATGTGAGACGGAGTTAATCTCAGGACAATATTATATTAATAAAAAGCATATGAAGTTCTCAATATCTTCTATTGACATAACATTTTTAATAGGACTAGAATACTCATAAAATATAGGACATAAATATGATTAAAACAAGACCGACAAGTCATATCATATACATAGGTTTTTTTACTTCATTGTGCCCTATTCTTAGGAGTATACTATCTAAGATATATTCATATGCTATGTACAAACATGATGTAAAAGAGATAGGCAAGTGCAGAGATGTTCCTTGAGGTGCAGTGTAGTGTATCAACTCTTTAATTAATTAGAGCAGTCTTTGTACAGTCAAAGTTAGTTAGTTGTAATTAGTAGAGTCGGTTAGTTGAAGTGCTAGCTGGCATTGTACTTCCATGTATATATCCTCATTGTACAGCACATTCTGAATCCAATCAGATATTTTTCATTTTGCTCATTCTCAAGCTGAGCTTACATTTCCTCTGCAATGGCGGCTATCATTTTACTTGTTTTCTTCTTCTTTTCACTTCATTGAATTCATAGCTTCAAGCTATTTTACACATGAAGTGTGATAACAGTGGTTTCTTAATTAAAAAGTGCTTCATCGTCTTAATCTACTTTCTTACAAAGTAATCCTCCAATATAGTGATGCTCCGATATCGAATGTGTCATGGTGTAGTTTCACCCATTGTTAACAAGTTTTAAATATGCCTACCTGATATTCTTTACCTAGACACAAAGTTCAGAAATAATAACAGGTACTTAAATTAGGATAATTATGCTAAATATATAGTTAATTAAGCTCAGTATTATGAAAAATTTGATAATACAATTAAGACCTCCTGGATGTTGTGTTGCATTTTTAGGAACGAAGGAGCAAATCATGATTATAGTTAATTCCATCTTTAAATAGAACTCATTAGAGTTAAGAATGCTATTTTTTCACTAAAACTGTCTAATAATTGTTGTATCTTTTTCGTCTTTTCGAAAATGGGTGGCCCTATAAATTTCATGTACATTCTTATCTGAAAAATTTCCATAAGAGAAATTTAAGTAATGTGTGATGTTAGTAAAAAATTAATGATTTCAAATTAATATACTAGTATATTCCTATATTTTAAATTGATGTTCTCTCAATTAAATTAACTTTTTAATCACTGCTTAGTATATTAGTTACACTACTAAAATATAACAAATAATTCAAACTAAGGCCCCAAAGCCCATTAAGAAAAAATGTGGTGGTTTAATTAGAGGAGCCCATCAGGCTTTCGTTGGACTTGGTGATTAATAATTGTTGTATCTTTTTCGTCTTTTCGAAAATGGGTGGCCCTATAAATTTCATGTACATTCTTATCTGAAAAATTTCCATAAGAGAAATTTAAGTAATGTGTGATGTTAGTAAAAAATTAATGATTTCAAATTAATATACTAGTATATTCCTATATTTTAAATTGATGTTCTCTCAATTAAATTAACTTTTTAATCACTGCTTAGTATATTAGTTACACTACTAAAATATAACAAATAATTCAAACTAAGGCCCCAAAGCCCATTAAGAAAAAATGTGGTGGTTTAATTAGAGGAGCCCATCAGGCTTTCGTTGGACTTGGTGAACACCCAGCCCGTTATCCTTCCACTGCACAGAGCGGGGCCTTTTCGTTGCTCTGTGAAACCAGCCTCACGCGATCCGGCCCACTTCAGCAGAGTGACGCAGCCCGTGCTTTCGGTCGGGCCACGTGTCTCAACTCCGCACTTGGATAGGGCAGGCCAGCCAATAGCCCACCAAGCCCTGCCAAATGAGGCGGCCCAACATTCCACCACATTAATACCCCCATTTGGGTTACAAGCACGCATTACCAAGCTCGGTGACCGCGGGCCTCTCACATTCTATTAAAAAGCACTAAATGTTTCTGTTTTGTAGCGATGTGGGACTCTGGGACAAATCCTTCATTTCATCTCAGAGAGAAACTTATTGTTTTGTCATTATAAAGCATTTCTGTGTCTTAACTAGTGTGTTCAAATTCGATCAACTAACCAATGCTAAAGGTAACCATATGAATGATGCAAACAATACTCTACCAGAGTAGTAGTAATATTTATCGACGAAGCGATGAACAATTTACCTAATGAAATATACTAGTGAAAAACTTAAAACATCGTCAAAGTTAAGGACTAAAAACAGATTAAAAGGTCCAACTTTTGTTTTATGTTACTAAGTAGGGGTTTGGCCATGAAAACAAAAAATTATTCACTTTGTTTGGAATTTTGAAGTTGAAGTTGAAGATGGAGTTGTGTTAGGTTATAGTTTTTGCAAAGAATATCTGGTTGTTTGAATGTAATGAAAGTGAAAAAAGTGAAAACAAGATTTTTGATGTTTTTCAAATTCCAAATACAACTTATTTGGAATTTTCATGGCCAAACACTGTTTTTCAAATAAATTGAAAAAGTTTTCCGGAAAAAGTTAAAAATATACTTTGAATTCATGACACCGTCAGATAGCAAATCTGTGATCAAACTTCAGTTGAGCAAAAACTTGTGAAATAAAAGAGGATTTTGCAAAATATCATTTACGAGGAGAAATTTTCAACTACTATTATTTAAGATTTACCGTCTAAGAATCTTTATTAATGCCATGGAACAAGTATGAAGCGTGAAGAAGTTCAAAAAGAGCGCTACAAGACTACAACAAGCATTTTCATAAAGCATTGCTATATTTTATTTATTTATTTTTGCTAATTACTAAGTATTTATTCTTCATTCTCCTTATCACTTCTACACAAACAAATGCGCCACGAATATGTGTACATATTCGGTTTAGTTTTTCTTTTACCTGCAGTTGGACAAAGCTTTAGTCGTCCAAACCAAATTAATCAACTTGAAAATTCGATAAATGGTGAAAGGGCTGAAGTTGTCTAAGATTTAACCGGCGTTTGCCTCCAAATTTAACAAGTTCTTTCAACTTTGCTGTCCTAAGCTTTGAACTCCATAATTTAAAACTTCAAGACAGTTCTTTCACTTCAATATTTTCCTTCTTTCTGGACCATATGATAATTTTTCCATTTCGCTTGTACGTCAATCTAAATATGAAGATCACTCTTTAATATTCCAATTATACGATTCGGACAATATAAAATTAACATTCAGTTCGAACTGAACTTCAAAACAATATGTCTACTGCTTTTTTATGTGTCCTGAATTTCGAGGAAGCAGGGAAGAAATTAATATTTATTGCTCATTTTAAGTTGTAAGCTTTAAATACTTCACAAACACGGGCTAATTCTAAATAATGGCCCTAAAACTGGCTGCCTGGTGCCAGTTTCACTTTCCTTACTAGTGAAAATCAGCTAGTGAAATAGTCGAAATATGTACAAGCTAACTTGGCACCGCCGTTTTAAAAAAGACTACATAATCCCATTTGCTCGAGACATGCATTGCACTTGGAAGGAAAGACACAATTCATAATTCAGCCAAGTTATAAGTCTGCTCTTTCAATTTTCTGCTATCGATACTGAGGAACAAGCTGAATGAACTGACCTGGGGAAAGAGAAGTGAAGCCCTCAAATGCAAAGAAGTTGTTTTTACATAGGCCTAAGTGAACAGCAATAGATGGATTTTCAAACTCAGTGATACTAACAGTACTTCCCCAATTTGGACCTCGAAATCAAGCAAACAGAACTAATGCTTATTTTCCTTTTTGAACGTACCAAACCACAAGAAATAGATACCATCCAACACCGCTGAGTAATATATAATGGATTCTATTCAAGTGTACTGCATAAAAAGGTCTAAGAAGTACAAAATATCTAAAGGTGGTAAAATAAGCCATTTCACAATTTGGCTGGCATGTATCCCCTGGTAATGCAGTCACTATAGTCTATAGACTAAAAGTGATGGCATAATAGAACAAGCACCTTAATCCAAAAAATAATGAGATCAACGATTCAGGACATAAACCAGAGCATACAATGTAGGCCCGAGAAACTAAGCAATGTCTCCCTACTACCACCTCTGCTGTTTTACCAGCTCTCATAGGGACAGCGAAACAAAAGGAAGAAGAGATCGGAGTGTTACAGGGACCTGAAAGTGCAAACTGGGAAACTAATGATTACGATGCAACTAAATCAGGAGTTTCAGCTTCCACGGATAACAATGCAGTGTGTACTTTATCCACCCAATTGTCTAGCCGATCTCGCAATGACTTGATCTGAGGAATACCCAAAACTCTTGGTTGAACCCATGACACGTGAACAGTCCCTTCCACTTGATCGATTATTCCCTCGATCAGATGCACCTACAGTAACACAATATCACACCAGAGAAAATTTGCAGAACATCAGGAAAAAGTAAATATCCATAAGAGGGACTGGGATGAAAAAATATTTGTAATACAGCAATGCAAGATAAAACAGAGGGGGGAACGGAATGAGGCGGCAGCAGACTAAAAAGCACAAGAAAACGTCTAAAAACTTCTTGGTTGCAACCTACATATGGCTCATGTGGAGGAGCTTTCGGTCAGGGCATAATGTAATAAATGAGAATTACTTCCAAGTGACTGTTGGGAATTTGGGATATATAAACTGCACAGCAACAAGTTTGACTGCTGCCACAACTTAAGATATAGTAGCTTGATGAATCACTTAAATCAAATGATTTTTCAATAAGTACTAATAACAAATAAATGGAGAGGTTATCCTTCTCAAGGAAGGAGCTAACCTACTTCCGATGACTTGATAAACTAAGCTATTAAGCTGATTATAGCTATTACACTTCCTCCATCCAAAAGGGTTTTTGCAGCTCACTAAATTATAAACTAGAAAATGCATAAATTGGGTGTGCAGCATGTGCACTACAAGAGAAAATAGGCAAAAAGATTATGTTTGCATATCACATCTCGATACGACCTTAACATCCAATAACATTACAAAGATGAGCATTTCTTTCTTATGCATGTCTTGATGCGTGGAAGCCGGTTAGCATACAGAGGAGAGGTTAGATCTTAATTAAACAAAGAAGAATTCACTTACAGAGAGGCTCTTCATTAGGAGATACTCTACATCTTCCACGCTAAGCTTAGTGCGCTCTGCAATGGCACTCAATGGAATAGTTCTATCCTCTGCTGGACGACTGCATGCAAATGCATTCACCATAAGTTACAGTTCAACAACAGCAGATTATGGAATTATCAATACCTGCAAAATTGCCATGGTACCTGAAGATGATTTCCATCAAGCACAGAATGTTGATCTTCTCCAGAAGCTTTTTCTCATTCTGCAACAATGCTGGTTGAGCACTTAAAGCAGCTTGATGGACACGGCACAATTCTTGATAGCGAACTAAATCACCAGTGTTGAATGCTTCAAGAATATGATATAGCCATTCAACCTGTGTCCCTACCAAACTCTTTATCTGTAAAAAAAGTTAGGATCAACTCATTTTAAAATGAAACCTACACAATGTTGCCAAAGAAACCAACATAAGATCACACTACGGCTCTCTAATATAATCCTGATCAATTCCACTACTTCTGAAGCCTATTTGATGGTCAAAAGTGAAGTTTAAAAGATTTCAGATAACTTTGTGCTATGGCTACACCATAGATACTTTATATTCAGTTTCTTTTGGAAAACTTCTTGATACTTCTGTAACAAAACCGTCAATTGGTGAAAATTCTACGTACCCACTGTAAGGTATTGATCAATGGCAGTCCCGTGGGCGATTTTCCTTTTATCAGATGCCTAAAGCAAGAAGACCCCCTTTCTACTTATCTATTTGTCATGGTAATGTAGGGCCTAAGTTACTGGCTGTGTCTAAATGGAGGCAATGGATTGAGGCTTTAAAATGGAGAGTGCATCAATGACATTGATCAACACTGTCCTTGACATAATGTGTGGCTTGGATATGAAAGACAACAACAAACAACAACATACCCAGTTGAATCCCACAATGTGGGGTCTGGGGAGGGTAAAGTGTACGCAGACCTTACCCCCACCTTGGAAGGTAGGGAGGCTGTTTCCAAAAGCTTGGATATGAAAGACCTTCACTTTTTTTTTGTCCATCTACACAACCAAAGCCTGCTGCTGAAACGGCGGTGAAGACAACTGTGAAGATGATACACTCTGGAAAAGGGTGGAAGATGCTAAACACCTATCCTTTTGGGATGGGTCCATGGAAGTTCATGAGGAAGTTATGGGATAAATTCATTACAAGAGAAACCTATACGCTAGGAAGACAGCAAGGGTAATTCCTAGAGTGGGCAGCTTAGCCACATCACGGCAGAGATGCTTTGGAAGCATACAACCTACAATTTTAAGAATAGTAGAGAGACCACTGTGGAAATTTTAACCAAACTTTTGTTTCAGTTGTATTTTTTAGTGTAAGGCAACATCCCTGTTGTACAAATAGATGGGGACGGCTTTCATGGAAATTTCTTCTATGCATGACATCAACTTCGTGTGACATACAATAGAAGATCCTTTTTTTTTTTTTGAGCAGATACAATAGAATGTTTTGAATTTTCCAAATAAAACAAAAAATAACTTACAATTGGATGAGCTAGCAGCTCCCCGAAATTGTATATGTTGTCTCCCAGTAATGCCGACAAGGACAAATCAAACGCCAAATCCTGGACAAGATAGAAGAAACAATTACATAGAATAAAAAAACTCAAAATTGACACTCAACAATTTTCAGATGCTTCTTCTTTAGAAGATTGAAGTTACACAAAGAGTTTCCAGCCACACATACAACCAACATTCTACCCAAAAGCTTGACAAAATAAAGGCCTGAAAGAGCCGTAAATAAAGCATGAGTTATTTCCCAGCATCTTAATGCTTAGCAACTGCTGAAGTGAAAGATAAATGTGAGTCGCAGATATTAGAATCAACTTGTAGAAAAGATTCAAGTAAAGCACAATGCGAGTGACTGACAGTATTTTAGAAAATTAAGATCCGTAAGCATACTTATCATAAATTCAAAACAAGGACCTTCCACAGCTTCCCAAACTATGAATTGATTCCCCTATAATAAGAAGAAATACGTGATCCATCCTTCAGCAATCTAGCAAATAATGCAATCAATGAGGAAACTACAAGCATGGTTTGCTCCGGCACCAATTCTATGCATGTTGACACCTACTTATGGGATCTTTAAGCTCTGCTCAACAATGGGTATGCAATATCTGTGGCACACATCAATATGTGCACAATCAATTAATCAATCATCTATGTCAGTTAAAAAAAACCCAATCCAGTTTGCTCTATTCAGCCCATTTCTCCAATACCAAAGAATTTGTCAAGATGAAATGCACACAAATAAAAATAAAAAAAAATCAACAGCTTATATAGACTTTATGCCAAAGATTCACTTCTCTTGGATACCAAGTAGTATAAAATGCAAGGAGCATGAAGATATTAAAAATATTGCTCTAACACGTATGTATATTATCATGGATATCTACTAGCAACATTTCTTATCAACCTTCTCCATGATGTCAATAGTACACCACATTTTAGACCTTGTTCAATGTTAGGACTTCTGTGCAAAGAGATGTAATACCAAGAGTAAGATAGCAAGACAGACCAATATAGAGAGGCAGAGATCAGCTAGACATAGCCAAGAAATTCTAAGATCGTTCTTTGGATAAACGGCAGAACATTAAATGGCAACATACCAGCTTGAATGACTCTGAAAGAGAATCCACTGAAATGTATGCAAGATAGAGGAGAGCACTTTTGTAAAACTCTGCGAACTCCTGCCGAGTTTTATGATACTGAGATGAAACCCAATAGTAGCTAGCATAAACAGAGGGGTCAACATCTGTCATGTTGTCAAGTGTAGCACTCCCCTCTTCTAAAAGCTTCTTGCACCCTTTTTGATCCCCTTGCTCAAGCTTAAATAGGGCAATCTGCAACTTAATATAAAGTATCGGCTCCTCTATGCGTGTCTCTTTAGTATTTAGAAGTTTCTCAGCTACTCCTTCCAGGTAACCTATTGCAGCTTCTTTCTCCGAGTATTGTCGAGAAACGGTTACAGCGAAATGTGCAAGCTTCAGAAGATTGATCTTTGTCTCGAAATCAGTGATGAAATTGTGATACAGCTGTATCAGTGTGTCACCAGCCTAAGAACAAAATAAGGGAAACAAAAAGGAAAGGCATTAGATCTGTATACAACACAATAAAGACAACTACTGTAACTATGGCGACTGGAGAATCTAGCATATGCAATTTAACAAGGTGCATTAAGATAATGAGAAACAGAATAACAACACCACATTTCCTATGCTATATGGACACATATTTCCATGACTACATTGCAAGATTCAAGAACATCTACAGCCCTGATCATGCACCTACCCAGAGAACTCAATGCTACACATTTTACAGCACCATCCTTCAATAACTCGTGTGCAAAGGACAAGTGAAACTGATAAGATTTGCAGAAGAAAAAATTAGATTTGTTAGGAGAAGTATTATTCAGATGATTTAAATAACTGTATATTTTATTTTTTGTCAACAAACTTCAGTAACAGGAACCTTATGGCAGATAGTAGCATTGCAGTGAATGCGTAGGCAACACATCAGTATCTTATCTGCGTCTATGCCAATGAATATACAGGAAAAATACCAGTATCTTAGCTATGGTTATTCATGCTATATGAAACTAATAAACTATTCAAATCCAGGATCAATCACAAATAAGAATAAGATACTTCTCACCCAGCCTGTTGATAAAAAAGAGATAATTCTCGCTAACCCTTTTCCATAAGTAATGAAATTCCGCAAACAAACGGGTAGTCTTTGATAGATTTGTATTAGGTAATACTGAACCTCAAAAGAGTACAACAACAACAACATACCCAGTGAAATCCCACAATGCGGGGTCTGGGGAGGGTAAAATGTACGCAGACCTTACCCCCATCTTGGAAGATAGAGAGGTTGTTTCCGAAAGACCCTTGGCTCAAGAGAAAACATGATGAGAAAAGGTCAGATAAGCACAAACAGTTCAAAGCAATACGAAAATGAAACTAACTAAAACGAAAAATCCATGATAAAGCAGTCTGAGAAAAAAGAAACAGTAGCAACCACAGATAATTGTGGTACAAGGAACAACATATAGTAGCACGAATCAAAGGACAAGAAAATGAAGATCAAAACTGCGACTACTAGTACGACGGGATACACGGGACTACCTACTAGCCTTCTACCCTAATCTGAGTCCTCCATAGTCTCCTATCTAAGGTCATGTCCTCGGTAAGCAAGAACTGCGCCATGTCCTGTCTAAGCACCTCTCCCCAATACTTCTTAGGCCTACCTCTACTTCTTCTGAAACCGTCCATAGCCAACCTCTCACACCTCCGCACTGGGGCATCTGTGTCTGTCCTCTTCACATGCCCAAACCATCTCAGCCGCGCTTCCCACATCTTGTCCTCCACCGATGCCACTCCCACCTTATCTCGGATATCTTCATTCCTAATCCTATCTCGCCTGGTGTGCCCACATATCCATCGCAACATTCTCATTTCCGCAACTTTCATCTTCTGGACATGCGAGTTCTTGACTGCCCAGCACTCCGCCCCGTACAACAAAGTCGGTCTCACTACCACTTTGTAGAACTTGCCTTTAAGCTTTGGTAGCACCTTCTTATCACACAGCACTCCTGAAGCGAGCCTCCATTTCATCCACCCTGCACCAATACGATGCGTGACATCATCGTCAATATCCCCATCTCCTTGTATAATAGACCCAAGATACTTGAAACTTCCTTTCTTTTGGATGGCCTGGGTACCAAGCCTCACTTCCACGCTAGCCTCATGTGTCTCATCACTAAACTTGCACTCCATGTACTCTGTCTTGGTCCTACTCAACTTGAACCCTTTAGACTCCAGAGTTTTGTCTCCAAAACTCCAGCTTAGCATTCACTCCGTTGCGGGTCTCGTCAATCAGGACTATGCCATCTGCGAATAACATGCACCATGGCACCTCACCTTGAATTTGCCGCGTCAAACCATCCATCACCAAGGCAAATAAAAATGGGCTAAGAGCTGATCCCTGATGCAACCCCATCTCCACTGGGAAGTGTTCCTAGTCTTCTCCCACTGTTCTAATCCTGGTCTTGGCTCCCTCATACATGTCCGAGTGAGAACCTTACCACCCAGCATAAGCTCTTAGTGATGGATTTGGAGATTAAGAAGAAGAAGAAGAAAAAGAGGTTCGTGGATGACCGGCAGAGGATCAGGAGGGGGAGTCTGACTTCGCCTAGTGCCTAGGAGATGAGGGAGAAGTTGATGGCTATGGGGGCTTGGGAGAGTAGGGGGACCTATGTTGCTCGGACTCTTTAAAAATGTCAGCGGGTGCGTGTCGGATACTCCAAAAGTAGTGTATTTTTGGAATATCCAACACGGGTGCAGCATCTAAAGTGAAGAGTCCGCGCAACTTAGGGGGGGACGCAAGCAGTATGTGGGATAGGATGGCCAACTATATTAGGGAAGTAGCTAGAGATGTATTGGGGGTCTCAAAAGGTCATCGTGGTGGGCACCGAGGGGACTGGTGGTGGAATGGAGAAGTCCAAGGGAAGGTGGAAGCAAAGAAAGTGGCATATGCGAAGTTGGTAGATAGCAAAGACGATGAGGAAAATCGGACGAATAGGAAAAGGTATAAGATTACTGTTCACGCCGATATTACTGTTCACCGCCAGAATCTGCCGGAAAAATTGAACCTGTGCTGAACCGACCGGACCTACTAGAGAGGGGTTTCCGGTTGTAGAAACAAAAAAAAAAAAGAAGCAAAAAAGCAACGAGAAGAGAAGAGAGGGGAGAGATCTAGCCGGAAACCTGCCGCCGGTGCTCGTCGGCCAAAGAGAGGTGAGAGAGAGGTACCTGGTCGGAACTGCCGTGAGAGGAGAGAGGGGGGGTGGGGTGGGAGTGGGAGTTACCGTTGGGGAGAAGGGGTAAGAGATAGGAGAGAGAAAAGTGCCAGGCCCCTGAACCTCAAAAGAGTATAGACGAAAAAAACATAAGGTAGTATTTTTCCCTTTCACTAGCATTTAATTGTGTGTTGTTGTCAAAATCACTTCTTCATCCAATCTCACTTTCATATAGACATTAGATAGAGGCTTAAATCCCAAGACATATCTGAGAACTTCTAATCTCAACCATGGTTCAAAATCATTATATCCCAATTAGTTATGGAGGGTGGCTCTCCACCCTCACATGGGGTTTATCATTTCCATATTGCCAATATGAGAATTTTAGCTATGAAGAGGTTTAAGGAATTGGATTGCACATGAACACATAAGCTAAATACAGTCAACTAAGGTTTTTTTCCTGATAAGTACATGACACTCACTGTCAATTAGTAATTTCAGTGTCATTATGTTGTAGCAAGCAACATAGAAATGCAGACACACAACTCCGTCGTGGGCACCATAGCCAATGCAATTTGCATTGGTACCTATACCTAAGCTGATTCAAAGCTCTTAAACTTCATGTTTAACAACCACCAAAAAAGCATAACAACTAGGGTGTATTTGGAGCCGTTTGGACATGCATTTGGATTTCTTAAGTTGTATTTTTTCTTATAGACATAAAAAACCCACTAGTTGTGAAAACCATCAAAATTTTCCCAATTCTTATACAATCTTACCAAATGAGCAAGTCATAGTTCATATAACAAAACTAATACGCTAATAGAAGACCTTCTAAACAATACGACATCAATTAATCAAACTTTAGTTCAACAAAATGGAAATTTAACATGAATAGTAATATAACTACTCTTTAATATAATCCTCCCACATGGTACGAACAATCTCTTCACGCCGAGCATGCATTTCCCGATAAGATGACCGAGAAGACGAATCAACATTGTCGCATTTAAAAAATCTATGGGTCTTTTTTTACAAAATATAAACTTATGGGTCAAGATTTACATTTAAATATTTTGAAATCAATCATTTGAAATCCCAAATCATGCCTTCATCTCATGAGATGAAATCGCATGTCCAAACGCCTACTTGGTACGGAAGATGACATTTTCTAGAAAATGTTTTTCAATTTTCCCATGTTTGGTTTGTCAAAATGTTTTAAAAAAATGTTTTCTCTAAGAAAAAAAGTTCCTTAAAGATGAGAAAAATAACTTCCCTAATAGAAGTAGGGAAAACAAGTTCAATAAGTGACATTCCAAGTTCATTGTCTCCTCCCCACCCACCCAACACCCTCGAACCCCTAGTCCCCACGCAATCCCACCCCCCATAGTGTTTTGCTAGATTGCATATAAATGCTCTAGAAATAAAGTAACAACGCCACTTGTTTTCCAAGAAAACATTTTCCTTCGCACCAAACACACCCTTAAATCGCAACTCTCCAACTAAAGCTCTACCGTTCATCATTTTTTATGACAATGGAACCCGCAGCCACTACCTGTTCTTCACTTCTCTTAGCCCCAAGATTCCGCCTTTTCAGTTCCTTCGAAGGTTTCACATTATTAAACAAAATAACCCTAACTTTAGCATCAATCACTATACCTCCAAAACCCTAATTTATCACAAACCTAAACAACAAAAAGTCCATAAAACACAAAATAAGAATAAAATAAAGACAAAACCCAAAATTACAGATCCCTATAATCAATCACTATATCTCGACACGCAAAAAAGCCCTAATTGGATATTCGTACCTGAAAAACAGCGAGAGCGACGAACTGTTCGAGCTTGAGAGAGAGCTGATGCCAGAGCTTGCGTTGGTACAGATCTGCAAGCGTAGTGTACCAATCAGAAAGCTCTGGATGCTCATTTCTTAGCGATTCCAAGTATTCTAGTGCCGCCATTGCTGCTCGAATGAACAAACCAAAGTACTATAGTTTCAAGAGTCATATAATGTAAAGTTATAAACTGGAGTGACTTTTAAAAAAAAAAAAAAAAAAAAAAAAAGTGGGCGTTTGGGCATAGGAAATATGAAATTTGAAACTAAAATAGGTATAAAATGGCAATTATCTCTTAATTTTTTAAATTGAAAATATTTAAAAAAGTAAAAATAGATAATTACTTTTAATTCATGAAATATAAAAATGGACGGAGGAGTACTAATCTCTTTTTATCCCATGATAATTGTAAAGGTGTTCATGGTTCGGTTTCGGTCGGTTATTGATTAAAATCATAATCAAATCAAATCAAATAATAACCACCCGTTTGATTTAATTTTTTGATTTATGACTAGCAGTCATGAGACTTATCAGTAAAATATTAAAAAGTTGAAAAAGACATGTCTTTTTTTTTTGTTCAAACGATAATTTTTATTTATAGCTTAAGGTGGAACATACACCATAGAAATATTTTCACCATTAGTGATAGTGTAGTACTCAAGTTACTCAAAGTTGCTAAACTGTTACATATAGAGTTAAAAACTAACTTAGTAGTGATTGCACCATTTTTGTTATCTTAATACACATACCTAGAAATAAAGTAGAGCATTGGAGTTTTTAGTTGTTGTTACAAACATACATATTAATTAAACATAAAGACTGCCTAAAATTAAAATATATGAAATAAAAAAAACTTTGTGTAATGATCCAAAACTTTGGGGCAGTACTTGCATTTTGCCCTCAATTCTCCCATTTTATTAAAAAAACTTTGTGTAATGATCCCAAACTTCAGATGTTTTTCTACCATTATCCCCAAGGCTAGGGTCTCGACTACAAGGAGTTGTTATTTTCTGCTTTTTAGGAGGATTACCCATGGAAGAAGTATTAGGGCATTACCATGTGCTTGAATTGCAGCATATGCTGATGTTACTGAAGTATCTTCGATAGGAACCTCCAAATCTACAACCTCTGATCTGTTTATGTGAAAAATATTAGAAGTTTAGAACCCATTCAGACAAGAAAAAAGAAAGGTATGAATTCGAAAAGAAAAAAAAAACAACCTAACATCAAATGGCTGACAAAGAAAGTCTAAAAATTTAAGTTAAAGACATTACACTCTAATGCGAGCTCCTGTTAGTAGGTTTACACTTAACACTTAAAAGACATGGGCTTGGATATATTCTTTAAAACATGGTCTTAAACAATCATGTGAAATAAGTAGACCAAAATCAAATTAATGATTAAAAGGTATAAAATATTTATAATTATTTATGAAAAACTAATATTATACATATAAATAATTATAAAATTTATGTATATAATTTATCGGTTTGGTTCGGTTATTTTTTAATAGAATCATAACCAAACCAAATATTATCGGTTTTTAAAATTTAAAACCAAATCAAACCAAATGTCGGTTCGTTTATTCGGTTTGATTAAATTTTCGGTTTGGTTTTAACCAAAACTGTGAAAACCCTAATTGTAATATACAAAAGAAAACGTATTCCAAATCTATAGTAATAGTTTACATTTCGTGTTTGAATTCTAATCTTAGAGGGGATATGTTAAAAAATAGGGAAAAGGACATATATGGCCGGTCGACCATAAATAATCCCACCCTCTAATTCAATTTTTTCCAAACTCAAATTATACTCATTAAACTAATTCCATTCATTAGCCAAAACTTAAATAAGATAATTTTCAAATAAAAACCCAAACACTAAAATGTTTGAGGCGATTTTTATATATAATATGCGTCATTTGTGTATAAAATATGTATCAGTACTTATCTATAATGTATAGAAACTGTATAAAATATGAATTATTAAGGTATGTATCATTTTTGTATATAATATGTATCATTTGTGTATATAATGTGTATCAACACAGTGCAACTGCCCTGTATAGAATAGAAAATTGTATCATTTTTGTATGTAATATGTATCATATTTTGTATAGAAAGTGTATATATAATTTCAGCATGTGCGTATAAATTATATCAGTCTTGTATAGAAAGTGTAGCATATGTAAAAAAAAATGTATAATAGAAATCGTATCATTGTGGTATATAATATGTATCACTGTTGTATATGTAAAAAAAAATCATATCATTATTGCATAATATGTGTATAATAAATGTATAATTTATGTAAATAAATGTATGATTAATTTCAACATGTGTATATAAAATGTATAATTCTTGTATATAAAGTGTATATATAATTTCAACATATGTATATATGCTGTAGCAGCTTGGGCCGGCCAGCCTTGGCATTATTTTGGGCCGACCGGCCATTTTTTGGCATTATTTTGGGCCGAGCGGACTCCTAGGGGTATTACGCCCAAATATTGGTCATATGTGGCATTACTTTGGGTCATTGGATACACAATGTCCTTTTCCCTAATAAATATACAGTTTTTGAAAGTATTATGCCATGAAGCCCAATCTATAATAAATATTATACAACGTTATATCTGTGGGGAAATTATACTCAATGTATCAACCTTGTATAAAATGTATAATAGTGTATAGAAGTTATTTATTCACAAATATGAGCTAAATCGATGTTTATACACAAAATATGGCTACGTGGCGTAAATGTTTTCTCTTGTTATAATAGTAGAGATAACCTAATATTCTTTAATTATTTGTATTGTATTAAACCCAAAAGAGAGAAAAGGGTTATTTAGATGTTATTTTGTGCTGATTGTCACAAAAATGGCTAGATGGCAAACTGTCATTAAAGAGTGGTTCAGGCCCAAAATGTCATCAATGAGTGGTTCAGGCCCAAAATGTCAGGCAGTTATCAAGAGAACCCATGAAGCGTCATTTTTTTGCGCGGATTTCCTTCAAAGGTGTCTTTAATTTTTATCCTTCACCTAATACCTCGAGATTTGGAATTTCAACCCTGGATCAGTAAAAAAAATCGCACGGTAGAGTTTCGTAGTAAATTAGGCCTATTCAGGCAAAAGTTAGGCCTCAAGGAGGAGTTTTGTAAAATTTCAGCTGAGTTAAAAAAAATTGTCTTAATGCAAAACTTCTACCTTAATGTAGCATAAGACAAAACTCTGCCTTAAGATAGAGTTTGTCTTATGCCTAAAGACAAAACTCTGCCTGATAACGGAGAGTTTGAGGCAAACTTAAGGTAAAGTTTGAAACTGCGCCTTAAGATAAAGTTTGAAACTTTGCCTGAGAAGGAGGGTTTGCAGTCAAATTCTGCCTTGCGATTTTTTTTATTTTTTTTTATTTTTGACTGAGCATGAGTTCGAACCCGGAACTCAGAAATTTTATGGGAAGGACAAAAATTAAAGACCAGCAATTTGAGGGATAAAAATTAAAGACCGGTCCCGAATAAGTACAAGGGAAAACTATGTATATATACATGTTAAAGAGAAGTATTTACGAAATGTGATGATAGTTTTTGTTATTTACAAAATATAACGATATTTTACAAAACATGACGGATTTTCATATATTTTTCGTTTTTTTTTTAACAATTTTATATTTTTTAAAAAAAATTTTGCTCAAAGGCTTAAAAAATTACCTCAAGATCTTGTGTATGAAAGCTGTATGAAATGTGTATGTGTAAGCGAAAATTTTAATATAGTTTTTCATACACAAAATGTGAATGAAATTCTAAGTCTTGAGTAAGATATACACATTTCTTACCATTCTCATACATAAAAATTTGAGCGTAATGTTTAAGCCTTGATCGAGATATACATACTTCATACGCTTTTCATACACAAAATTTGAGCGAATTTTTTAAGCCTTGAGCAAGATATACGCATTTCATATACAAAAATTTAATCGACTATTTTAAGTCTTGAATGTTGTATCAAAGTTGTATACAATGTTGTTGTCGCTGTATTAATTTTAGAGAAATCGAACATGAACTTTATACATGAAAATGTGAGCGAAATTCTAAGCCTTGAGCGAGATACAAATTTCATACCGTTTTCATACATACAATTTTGAGGTGATTTTTTAAGCCTTGAACGAGATACAAATTTCATACCGTTTTCATACATACAATTTTGAGGTGATTTTTTAAGCCTTGAACGAGATATATACAATTCATACAATTTTCATACACTAAAATTTGAGCGAACTTTTTAAGTCTTGAGCGAGATACACACCTTTCATACAACTTTCATACATAAATTTCTAAGCGAAAAAAATAAAATAAAAAAATATTTTTCTTAAAAAGTATGTTTGTTATAGGATTTGTAATGTTATGTTTTGTAAATAGAAAACTATGACCACGTTTTGTAAATATTTTTCCTTAATATGTACATATATGTAATTCACCCTAAGTAGTACAATCGTGCAAATTGGCCAAGAAGCTTTAAATGGAAAGAAAGGCCGAAGATTTATGTAGCCCATCTACTCGCTCAAGAGGCCCATCCAGCACTAATGGCTTCAACAAGCATTTTTTTGCACGAATTGCCCTTCTTTTGGGGTGGTCTTTAGATTTTGCCCCTCATATTTGTGGTTTTTAAATTATGCCCCTCATATTGCTGGTCTTTAATTTTTATCCTTCGCATTGCAACTCTGAGCGTTCATGCAGAAATCATGAGGTTCTGATTTCGAACCCCCGCTCAAGCATAAATTAAAAAAAAAAAAAATTGCAAGGCAAGGTTTGGGTCGCGTGTATGCCGGACCCGGCATACACTTGTTAAGGAATTATCAAATTTATGCCGAACCCGGTATACTCATGCCTTATGGGCAGACTTGGCATAAGTATGTCGGGTCCAGCATAACTTTGGTAATTCCTTAACAAGTTTATGCCGGTGGTGGCAAACTTTTATGCCGGACCCGGCATACTTATGCCAAGTCTCCCCATAAGGCATAAGTATGCCGGGTCCGACATAACTTTGGTAATTCCTTCACAAGTGTATGCCAGTGGGGGCATAGCGAAATTTAAACTCTGCCTTGTGATTTTTTTTTTTTAAATTTTGACTGTGTGGGGGTTCGAACTTGGAACCCACGGGTTTTAGTCGAAGGACAAAATTTAATGATTTCAAATATGAGGGGCAAAATTTAAAGACCACCCCAAAAGAAGGGTAATTCTGCGAATTGCCCGTCAACAAGGCGTGTGACCTTTAGAACATAAAAATTAGAGTTATTTACTATTTTCACCCCTAATATATGCTACTTTTTGTTATTTGCGTCCCTTTTTACTATGGAAAAAATATTTTTTTACTTAATAATTTACACCATGATCTTTTTATTTCCTCGCAAAATAATTAGAAGCAATTTGTTATTTTTAATTATTTATAAGTGCAAAATAGAAAAAATAAAATATGTTATAAAATAATAAAGCAAGAACAAAAACAATATTGTAGAGAAAGAGAGAAGAGAGGAGAATACTTTATTTCCCTTGAGGGATGAATTTACAATGAAGGAGAACCCTTTATTTACAAGGGAAAACTAACTTGATCCCAAAGTCACTAACCCTACTTTTTCTCCTAAAGATAGACATCCACAATATATAGATAACTATTCATAACACTCCCCCGTGGATGTCTATTTAATAGATGATGTGCCTCGTTAAAACCTTACTAGAAAAAATCCAGTGGAAAAAATTCTAGTGAAGGAAAAAGAGTAACACATTTCTAATAATACGCCCTTTGGTTGCCTCATTAAAAACCTAACAAGGACAAAACCCAGTGGGATAAAAACCTTAAAAGGAAAAAAAAAGTACAACGCATATTAACTCCCCCTGATGAGAATTTCGATCCAAAAACTTGAATCTTCACATTCCAATCTTGTGCATCATCTTCTCAAAAGTTGTAGTTGTTAGAGACTTTGGTGAATAAATCAACCATATTATCATTTGAACCGATCTGTTGCACGTTGATATCACCATTCTTTTGGAGATTGTGTGTGATGAACAACTTTGGTGAAACATGCCTTGTACTTTTATGAATCCTCACTTTAGTTGGGCTATGTATGATGCTGCATCTTCAGTCTTTGGATAGAGTTGCATTGGTATATAATATTGTTGAAATCACTCCAAATGCATTCCTAACTTGCTTTATAAACAGATGTTAGCTTTATATGATTTGACTATCATGTAGAACAACATCGTATGACTATAATCCCTCATAGTCATAGCAAAATATATAAATTCATCAATTGCATAAAGATATGGCACTTCAGGACCAAAGAATTCTGCAAGTTTCTCATTTCAACTTCTTTCAGCAGATAATCTATTGCTTGTGGATACTCTTCGAGAGTTGCAATAATATTCAAGTCATCAACTTGCACTAATAATATGACAAATTTTGATTTCCACAAAGACGTAAGGATAAATATACCCTTAGTTAATGAATATTCATTATGATAAAATTGCATTCACCTTGCTTGGTTTAATCCATATAAGGATTACGAACAGATTTTTAGAACTTGTATATGCTTCAGGCATTTAAAATTCTTCAACAATTTTCATATAAATTTTGTTTAGTGACCATACCATTAATATTTAGATGCGTGACATTTTCTATTGTCTGAACTGCAGGTCCAATAACCTTGAAGTTTACCAAAATGTGTCATTTCACTGACAATAATGTCTATGTTAGCATGCTCTATAGACATAGAATTTAGATCCTCGCAATCTTTGACAATGTTGTGTATATTGTACCAAGGATATCGTCGACGATATATTTTCTTGCATCGGTTTGCAATAGGACATAACTTATTGAGATCTCATTACTTCCATTATTTTTAGGTACCTAACCCTCTCATGAGCTTTCATGAAGTGTTATGTCATAGGCTCTTCAAAAGCATACTGCCTCCTTATAATGATCATTGATCATTTGTTCTTCTTTCTTTTCAATGATTATTGCATTTGGAATTGATTGGTCTATCACGCTTCATGCATGCTGTAGACTCTGTCCTTCAGGGACATGAATTTAATAGGAGCATTTTGCAGCTTGAATTAGATTAATTTTGGGTCAGCAAATGCTTCTAGCATTTGACTTGAATTACCTTTCAATGAGGATCAATACTAATGATAATTCATAGCTTATTTCTTAGCTTCTTATTCTCCCCACCTTATGTTAGAAAAACTAACATATATCCCATCCTTTTTTTTCTTGGAGGAATCCATCTTTGTGCATCATGGTAGATTAATTAATCATATACAACACATAAAACTGTTACACGGAAATATCTGGTTTGACCCTGAACCAATTGTGAGGGGAGAATTTATCATAATTTATTGGTCTGAAGCATACCTGTGATGTTGTATGTAATATATCATATCTCAGACCAGCACACGAAGCAATGGTTTAGCTACTTGTGAGAGGCATTCAACGCCAAACCAGATTGGATATAAACCAACATTATCAAGAGGAATTGTCTTGATTACATAATTTGGAAACTATGCTCTTAACTCAATTATTTTGAGCAATCAATTATGCAAATGTCAAACTGTAGGTTGACAATAAGCGCACACGTGATCATTTCGTAGATGCATCTATTTGAGATATCACATAACAGGTGAACGAGCCCATATTCACCTTTTATATTTTTTCAGAACATAAGGGAATCAACCCCAACATTAGCTAGTATAATCAACTTGTCATGAGAACAAGCAACACAAATAAATTCTTGAAGAATCTTCTAGATCTTCAATATATGTTGAATACTCAATCTGCACATCATATTTGAATCGGGATGGCCAAATTGCTCCTGCCAACTGATAAAATTATCTATACTAGTAAACTTCAGGTTTACCATGCCATGTGCTATTTGTTTTAGTAAACTTCTGATTTACTATGACATGAATTATTTTTCGCATCGTTAAAATTCTGGTTACCGTGACATGTGATTTCAGCATGCTTATATTTGTCGTACAATTTGGAGAATAAGGCGTGTAACCTTAAGCGTTCACATAGATAATTCTTACCAACCATGATTTAAAAGATATTTGATCATCCCATCATTTATAGTTTTAATATGATAGTCATTTACTTTAGCAAACTTCAGGTTTACTACAACTTGTATTTGGATCATAACAACTTCATATATTACAATCTAGAACGAATTACATAATACATATGCTCTTCAGGAGCCTTTAATTTATTCTCCACAATCAAACATTGTTTGGACACTACTCGTGCGATGATCTCCTGGATAAATAGTTAGCTCTTCTAGATAAATTTGTATCCTTTTGCCTTAGAATGATACATAAAAGTATCCAAGATGATTTGACGTACAATTGGTACGTGCAGAAATGACCTTCATACCACAAAATTGCTTTTATATCCTTTGTCATTTTATCTCTTCAGGAGGTATATTGTGGTATTTTTATTCACTTCGGGGAATGAAACTTGGTCATTTAGACGAGCTTTATACACAACTTTCAATAGCTCATTATTTTTCTCAAAAAATACCGCTTCAATATATTTCTAAAAAAATTTCTACTTGGGGAGAAAACTTTACTATTTCACCACTTTCAAAGTTCTGCTACTTCCACGGTAGAGTTCAAAGTTTTATTGCTTAAGGAGTAGAGTTCAAAATTTGTTACTTCGGGAGCAGATTTCTGAGTATGATACTTTGGGGGTAGATTTCTGAGTTTACTACTTCAGAAGTAGATTTCTGAGTTTACTACTTCAGGAGTAGATTTCTAAGTTTACTACTTCACAACCAAACACACATCTGTATTTATAAGTTTTACTACATATTGTCACATTCGTTGCAGGGAATAGATCTGTATTTATACCATTTATCAAAAGTTTACATTCTTCAGGAATGAAACATATCTGAACGTGCCTTAAGCATATCAAAATTATGATCACTCAAAACCTTTTTTAAGATATTGCTACTTCAGGAGCAAATCGAGACACACATATAATATAGAGAATTTTTTTCTCTAACATATCTTCTAGAATAATCATAATAAAAATGAGAAATATTATCACTTCTAGTGATTAGGGAAGACATTAAATATATTACCACTTCTGGTGATTTAAATCATGAACTCTGCTGGAGTTCAAGAAGAGTTATTACTATGTTATACGTTCTTTAATCCATCATTAAGATAGTCATGATGAAAAACATAAAAAATATATGGCAATTGCATACTATACGTTATACATTTAGCAACTTAACAAGTCTTGATAAAAAATTTAAATCAATAGTAAGCAATAAGGCTCAAACTATACATCACATGTATTGGCCGTCTGTATCTTCTGATACATAATATAACCTACTAAGAGTCACAAACCTCATAAAGGATGGAAAACATACCTAATCACAGTACTACACACAGGTCTCCTCCACAAAGAGAATTTACCACTTTTTTTTTTCCCATTGCAACAGTCATCATAAATAACAAAATCAATATACCATATGGATCGGATGGATATACCTAAATTTCCAGTAAGCCACGAGCAGTTCTGTCAAACTTTCGAAGATGGTAGCATTAATGTAGATTAAATTCTAATAAAAGATTAGAGACTCGTGCTGATAATGTGTTATAAAATAAAGCAAGAACAAGAACAATATTGTAGAGAAAGAGAGAAGAGAGGAGAATACTTTATTTCTCTTGAGGGATGAATTTACAATGAAGGAAAACCCTTATTTATAGGGGGAAACTAACTTGATCCCAAGTCACTAACCCTACTTTTTCTCCTAAAGATCGACATCCACAATATATATATAACTATTCATAACACAATCAACATATTCAAAATATTATGTGGAGAGGCTAAATTGATGTTGGAAATCTTACGGAAGATACTTGATCACGAACTATGTCGGAAAATACTTGATCCCGAACCTTACAGGAAATTCTTGAAATCTTGAGGTATGTCAATTAAGACACTGTCCTTAAGGATACTTCACTCGGTATGAGTGTATCCCCCAGGATTCAACAAGCTCTTCTAGTACAAAACTAGGAGCAAGAATCTAACAAAGATTTAATAAAAGAAAACCCAGCACATCTAATATATAAGTAAAAACATGTTTTTGTATATGTACCTTCTCCCAAAGAAAATAACTTAAGTATATATATATATATATATATAGGTTGAGAGAGAGAGGACAATATATTACTACTATATTAGAAGCACCAGTTGGGGTCCCCTTTGGTCATCCGTCGTCGTCTGTTGTGGGCCCTTAAAAATAAAATAAAATTTTGGGCCCCATATATATATTAAACAACTAATATTTAAAAAAAGTGGACCCCATATTAACAAAATCAAGCAAAAAAATTGTAAATTTATTAAACAACTAATATTGAAAAAAAGTGGACCCCATATTAACAAAATCAAGCAAAAAAAATTATGGACCCCATATATATTAAACAACAACTAATATTAAACCAGTTGGGGTCCCCTTTGGTCATCCGTCGTTGTCCATTGTGGGCCCTTAAAAAAAATTTTTGCCCTATATTAAACAGGCCCATAAAAAAAAAATTGTGGCCCATATATAAAACAACTAATATTAAAAAAAAAAAAGTAGACCCCATATTAACAAAATCAAGCAAAAACAATTGTGGGGCCCATATATATTAAACAACAACTAATATTAAACCAGTTGGGGTCCCCTTTGGTCGTCCGTTGTGGGCCCTTAAAAATAATAATTTTGGGCCCCATATTAAACAGGCCCATAAAAAAAAATTGTAAAAAAAAAAATTGTGGGCCCCATATATATTAAACAACTAATATTAAAAAAAAAAAAGTAGACCCCATATTAACAAAATAAGCAAAAAAAAAATTGTGGGCCCCATATATATTAAACAACAACTAATATTAAAAAAAAATTATGGGCCCCATATTAAACACCAACCAGTATTAAGAAAAAAAAAGTGGAACCCACCACATTCAAACTCACGGAAAAAAAAGTGAACCCCATATTAACAAAATCAAGCAATATTAAAAAAAAAAGTGAATCCCATTTTAAAAAAACAAACAATGTTAAAAAAAAAATTGTGGGTCCCACATTAAACACCAACCAGTATTAAAAAAAAAAAGTGGAACCCACCACATCCAAACTCACGGGAAAAAAAAAGTGGACCCCATATTAACATAATCAAGCAATATTAAAAAAAAAAAGTGAATCCCATAGTAATAAAACAAACAATGATAAAAAACAAATGCTTAGAAAATCAAACAATTAAATCAATAATGATGGACTCATTGCCACATGCGTATAATCCCATTAGTGGGAGCAAATGAAATTATTGTACAGCAACATACTTAAAATACTTATATATTAAAATAAGATATAATTTAATTACTTTTTCAATTTTTCCTTACTCTAATAAATGTGAAAAGAGATTAATGTCATAAAATAAAAAATAATATTAAATGGAGATCAAATAATTAATAAGATAAATTAGTGAAATTATAATTCTAATTGACGTTTCCTTTAATAACCTTGTAAAAAATAACATGACAATTAAAATGAGTTAAACAAAAAATATTTACTAAAAATTTAAAAATAGAAGTTCTTCATGACCCCCATATTAAACACCAACCAGTATTAAAAAAAAAAAAAAAAAGTGAAACCCACCACATCCAACTCACGAGAAAAAAAAAGTGGATCCCATATTAACAAAATCAAGCAATATTAATTAAAAAAAAAATCCCATATTAAAAAAAAATAATGTTAAAAAAAAGTGCTTAGAAAATCAAACAAATAAATCAATAATGATGGATTCATTGCCACATGCGTATCAACGCATTAGTGAGAGTACATGAAATTATTGTACAGCAACATACTTAAAATACTTATTTATTAAAATAAGATAGAATTTAATTAGTTTTTAATTTTTTCCTTACTCTAATAAATGTGAAAAAAGATTAATGTCATAAAAGAAAAAATAATATTAAATGGAGATCAAATAATTAATAAGGTAAATTAGTGAAATTATAATTCTAATTGACGTTTTCTTAAAAAACCGTGTAAAAAACAACATGACAAGTAAAATGAGTTAAACAAAAAATATTTACTAAAAATTTAAAAATAGAAGTTCTTCATTTAGATAAAAAATCAAATTTCTACTTTTTGTCATCTTAAACATGTAAAATTAATATTATAATTTGAATTTGAATTATCCAAATCAAAATTTGATAAAAAAATTATATGTATTACTTCACTATTACTACTATATAGAAGAGCCGGTTTATAGAGGCAAGATCGTCGTCCGTGTTCGGTCCTACTTTTTTATTTAAGAGTAAAAAAATCCTTTGTGGTCCCACCCACTTTTTTATTTAAGGGCAAAAAAATGATGTTTTATACTTTATATTACAAACTCTTCTAAAAATAAATATACTTAATATATATATATATATTTAAAAAATAAGATAAAATTTAATTAATTTTTTATTTTTATTTTTACTCTAATAAATGTGAAAAGAGATTAATATCAAATGAAGATCAAATAATGAATAAGGTAAATTAGTCAAATTATAATTCTAATTCACGTTTTCTTAAAAAATCATGCAAAAGACAACATGACAAGTAAAATGAGTTAAACCGAGAATATTTACCAAAAATTAAAAAATAGCATTTCTTCGTTTAAATAAAAAATTAATTTCTACTTTGTTTCGTTTCAAACATGTAAAATTAATTTAATAATTTGAATTAGAATTATCCAAATCAAAATTTGATAAAAAATAATAAGTATTTTACACTTTTAAATTAATCGAATTAAAATTGAAAGTATCAACTGATGCTTAAATATTGCTATTATTTTATCTCATAGAGAGGAAAATAGTTTTCTTTTAAACAAGTCTTCTCTTTTAAAAGATATTAATAAATTTTCGTAGCAAACACGAATAAAATAAAGTTTTAGATACGGAACACAAACTACAATGTTATATTAATCGTATTTTGAATATAGTATATATATATATATATATATATATATATATATATATATATATATATATATATATATATATATATATATTATCACTATCTAAACACAACTACATATACATAGATACACTATAATCCGAAGTGTTGGATCCGTGCGCAGCACAGACATAAGCCATCTAGTTATGAATATAATAAACACCATTCAAATGGTCAAATACGTTTCTTCTAATAGAATCAATCTTTTGAATATAATAAAGTATAATAAAAGCCGATGACAATTCATGTATAAGAAACATTTAACAATTGAATTCACAAATTTTCAACTAGTCTATTAGAAATTAAGACAATCTGCCTACATTTAAAAACTGCATTAAGGATAATATCAATACTCATCAATATAATATTAAAATAATGAATTTAGACATGAGTTGAAGACTTCTTTTTGAGATATTAAACTCAATTTTTCACAACTATCTCCCACATATCTCAAAAAGAATAATAAGTAATGTATAAAAATTAAAAGTTTTGCTGGGATTTCCACATATATATGAGTACAGTGCATCGAATCTGGTGTCACGTAGACTATGAACCAGATTTAGATAAAACAAGATTATACTTACAGAACAATTGGTGAAGTTTAGAACTTCTATGAACCAAGAATTCTTTTGTAAGCCCATGGTTGTATTCTATCACATTATTTTGGCACAATCTTTGTCGCTATCGTGGTTTTGCGCTAAGAGGCCATGTGCGTGTCCTGATATTCATGAGTGCTCTAGAAATATGTTAAAATCTCATAAGAGCGGCACCACTCCACACTCATATAGTTCCAATCATCAAGTGTATTCTGCAGAGCAGTACACCACCTATAAAGGATATGAATTGGATTAAGAGTTTAACTCAACCTCAATTTGCCTTGCAATATTGCACTATATTCACACACCATAGGAAGGGACATAATTTAATAGTGCAATTTTGATCAACTAATGACTTGTTATTACCCATATGAACCTAATTCATAGGATATCCAATCACATAGGTTGGGTTACCATCATGGTTAATCTTCTCAAATGACAAAAGTCTCATTCCCCTCAATGTTTCTTTTAGTCTTGTGAATCGGCCAAATTCACCTCAGACATCACATAATTCATGAAAATAATTCCATCTCACAACAGCGCTGTTTTATCACTTTATGTCTCAAACGAATATTTTTTATTGCCATTGAAAAAAATTATTTATTCACTACAGCTAACGCTGCTTGGCAACCACAATATATAAACACATTTATTTTATCTCAACCTCAACGCTCACTAAGAAGCATCTTAGCCTCATAGCCAGTCAACTCCAAACCACAAACTCAAATTTCATTATGATCTATTTGACTGATTTTCATATTATTACACCCCTACAAAGGGTAAACACACAATCACAGATGGATTTTGAGGTCCACTTAGCATCATTATACCCTTTCTAGTACAACAAATATTAATTCATCATGACACTTGATCATCTGTTGCTTCTCTCCAATACATCAAAAGTAGAAATAACACCATAATATATTTTAGGATCATTATCAACAAGATAAGTATTAAAAATCTTCACCAAAGTATTTTTCTATGCTGTGCTTTCTCTTTTCCAAAAATTCTCATTCAACATCATTTTTGAACAACAAGACCACGAAAAATATTATCACTTTTTTTAAAACTATTCTCTCAACATAACTCTAGTAAGAAAGCATAATCCCCACATTTTCAAACATTTTAAGATAGGGGAATAATATTTTCATAACTCATAAGAAGTATTACAAATATCTCATAAGACGTTTCACCTTATAAATAACAAGCTAATAATATAACTTAACCAAAATAATAATGTAAAATGTACTCACATTATGTCATCATCAACCAAAATAATAATGTAAAATGTACTCGAATTATGTCATCATCAACAAATATTTTAAGAGAGTAACATTTTTATCAAAAGACACCCATAAGATGAGAAAAGTATAATTAAACCATGATTACGATACCAATTGTGCTCACAAAATATTATTTTGGTTGATGCATCCTTATCATACTCAAATAAAATTTCCATCCAACTCTTTTAATAATTCCCCAAGAACCAAATATGCTCAAACATTAGAAACATAAATTACCCCGACAAATGCCAATAATTTTTTTCTTTCCACAAAGTGATTTTAAGATGAACCTTTTCATTATAAAAACTTGAATAGTTCTTGAATCACTAACATAAATAAATCATTCTTCTTCTTCTTCTTCAACTTGGGTGTAGAACAAAATTAAATTTGTTAGCACAAATATGCTTAGTGGCACCTTAGCTGACACCCAATCTCTCACATTAGCCACAAGATTCACTTGAGAAATGACTACAATAATTATATCATCCGCTTAATTATAATTATTTTACTCAGCGGGATTATCATTTATCCAAATCTTTTCCTACATTAGTAGCATGATGACAATATTTTGCGATACACCCAAACAATATTATTTCTATGAAAGATCATTCAAATGAAATCATCCATGAGGAATAATTGGCAATCTCAATTTTTCTTTCTTTCTTTGAGCTAAAACATTTTACTCACCAAGTATACACCATGGAGACATAGTTGTGTAACTATATAGTTGAAGGACAACACCCTTCACCATTAGTGAGTCTCATAATTTATATTCTGTAAAATACTTCAATAAACCATGTGTAAACATTTCAAATTTTTATATATATATATATATATATATATATATATATACCGAGAGGAGAGCTCTATACATATTTATAATACTCCAATATCAACAAACTAGTTATAAGCCATAATGAATTAATCATTCTTCCACATCAAAGAATCAATAATCGCATACGGTGTACACAGATCCACACACTCAACTTTGTTTATAATTGAAGAAAACTTAAATTCTTTAACCAAACAATTAACATAGTTTAGAGACTTTATCTCCAAATAAAAGTCTTGATCAAGACAATAGCATGATTAATTTCAGAGTATAAGTAATTAAGTACATTATCCAATATAACAATTGTCACCTCAAAATCTCAAACTTGTAGAACATCATAATAAACACGCTTATAATTTCTACTATCCAAGAACAACTTAAAAGTCTCGAATAAAATTATAAATTAATCATATCAAAATCATTACTACTTTTCTTTTAGATAGTTATACATATATTTTCCATCATAATATAATTCAGCAACATATCTGGAACTTAGACAGATTGCACTAAGTTATTCTTTTTCTATTTTCTGTAAGAATTAATAGAGTGAGAAATATCCTTAAGATTGTTGGAAATCTTACAGAAAATACTTGATCACGAAACATTGTCGGAAAATATTTGATCACGAACTTGCAGGAAATTCTTGAAAGCTTGAGGCATGTCAATTAGGACACTGTCCTTAAGGATATTTCACCCGGTATGGATGTATTCCCCAAGATTCAACAAGCTCTTCTAGTACAAAACTAGGAGCCAGAATCTAATAAAAATTTAATAAAGAAAACCCAACACATATAATAAATAAGAAAAAGCATGTTTTTGTACATATAACTTCTCCCAAAGAAAATAACTTAAGTGTATATATATAGGTTGAGAGAGAGGACAATATATTATGAATATAATAAAGACCATCCAAATGGTCAAATACGTTTCTTCTAATAGAATCAATCTTTTGAATATAATAAAGTATAATAAAAGCCAATGATGACAATTCATGATATAAGAAACGTTTAACAATTGAATTCACAAATTTTCAACTAGTCTATTAGAAATTAAGACAATCTACCAACGTTTAAAAACTGCATTAAGGATAATATTAATACTCATCAATATAATATTAAAATAATAAATTTAGACATGAGTTGGAAACTTCTTTTTGAGATATTAAACTCAATTTTTCACAACAATTGGGTGAAACTTTTCCTGATATCTCTACCTTGTACCAAAGGTAAGATTAGGTTTAAACTCCTCAAGCGGTAAATAGAAAATATAAGAGCAAAATAAAATGGTCAATATCCTAGTTGAACCCGTTTGATCTTTTTCTTAAAATAGTTTTCGATGTGAAATGAAATTTATTGAATAGAATATTATAAGTAAAGTAAAATTCGCTTATGTACTTTATATGCACCTAAACTAACCATATTGGATATTGTAACGCAAGTTCAAACAAATTCCTCAACAGTCCATAACTTTTGCGTACAATTTGTGCATATAACCGTACACCTCATCAAAGCTATTATTTATTTATATTCTATTTCTTTGTGAACACTTCCAATAGACACCCATACTTTATAGTTACAGTTCCTTTTAGTTATTGGTCTTCCTGAAAGATGCTTCTGAAATCATTGAAATATTCAACAGACATGTCTCGTCAAAATTATAGAAGTCTTCAATGATAGTAATGTATACCAAACAAGACAACATTCATCCAATCATTTTTCATGAATATTTTTGCCCTTAGATTTGGGTGCCGGTAGCTGACTGCTGCTTTTTCATGAAGTTGAATATTCAAGAGACCATTCATTGTTATTTATCTAGAAGAATATATGCTAATGATAAAACTTTATGAATTTTAATTATATTTAACTAGATTCAAGTTCATGGTATATATAGTTTGATTTGGCCAAAAAATCTCACAGATTTATCCCTTAGAGATATGCCATATCGAGCCCACTAGCTCGTGTACCATATATTAGGTCAAGCCTTTTCACTTTTTTTTTCTCGTTCCACATCCGATTCACCTAAGGTACTATATGCACCCCTTCTTTCAAATCTTATTAAGCTAGAAATCTATCAATCAGTCTTTTTTCTTAACCAATGTTTTAAAAGGCGGGGGCGTAAGGCGGGGCGTTTTACATACGCCTCGACGAGGCGTAAGCCTCGAGGCACGGGGCGTAAGCCCCATGGGTATTTAATTTTTAGTATTTCTTAAAATAATATAATTATAATAAATATTTTTAAATAGGTAAAATTACATAAAAAATAAAAGAAAACTGTAAATAATATATATATATATATATATGTATGTATGTATGTGTGTGTGTGTGTGTGTGAGCGCGCGCGCTTGATCCTCACAAAAAAATGATCAAAGCAATCCATTATACACCGCTTATAACTTGTAATTATATATAACATAATTTTACAAGTATAAACAATACAATGAAATAAAAGCTATTATGAAATGCAAAACAATTCTAACATTTTAACTTTCAAACACGGAAAAAAACACAGTTTTTTAAAACACTATTACTATCATACTATTCATTTTATCTCCCTATAAGCAAATAATCAATAAAATTTATCAATATTACAATTAAAACATAACTTCTTCATGAACAAAAAATAAAATTATATGATAATTCTGATACATAGGACTTATGACCAAGTGAAAATGTACAATTCCGCTATGTGTTTTTTTTTTTTTAAATTAAGTGATATTCACCCTCACGACGTTCTCAAATAGTAAATATCCAATACTACGACTTGTTATATGAGTTACACCCAATCTTCTATTTCTATAGATGAAAAACTATTAAGTATCATTATTTTGTTAAATAATTATGAGGGTGAATGATTTTAATTAAGGAATTTAAAATATAATTTGTGTAAGAACTGTTAGGCGAGCCCTGGGCGTTGGGCGTTAGGCGTGTTTAGGGAGTACGGTTGGACGCTTAGGGCGTAAGCCTCATAGGAACTAAGCCCCGCACGTTAGCCCCAGGGCGTTTTGCCACTGTCCTGCCCCGAGGCGAGCCCCAGGGCGAGTCCTGACACTGCCTTTTAAAACAATGTTCTTAACTCGTTCTCATCTACCCATCCCCTATTATGGGGTTGACACCAATGTCTTGAATTAATTATCATTACTTAATATAAACACTCTTGAATAAATCCTTTCCAAAGAAAGTTTACTTTTTATATTTATATATATGAATGATGACATAATTCTTACATCACCTAATGCTGTTAATAAACAACCAGTACCTGTTTCGTCCTGCCAAGTACAAAGTTTGTTAGAACAATGTTTTTTTATACATTTTATTAGTTGACATTTGATCTTATTGAATTTTTCATAACTACCATATAAACGTAGTGCTCAACAAGTAATCAAGTCAAATACTCCACTGAATTTATTAATTAATGAAGAATAATATTATTAATTTGGAATAATGATAGATTTCTTACTACACATTAGATTGTCGTAAAATATATACTACTAATAGGTATAACAAGCCTGATATCGTAGTCTAAAAATAGAATGATGACAAGTTGTAGCTGGAAATTTAAAATGATGGTGTAATAATTATTACACTGTCAACATCAATGTATATATAATTCAAAATATCAAAATTGCATTGAATTTTCAAGTCTGACGATGGATAGGCAATTTAATTTTGAAAGAATAGTTTGAAGACTTCATTACTACACAAAAGGCTTCAACTGTATCTATATGGTCACTTCCTTGTTTCATGTCTCAGAAAAAGTCCTTTTAACTATAAAGATATGAATTCATTAATGTGCGATTGTCTTCATTGTGTAATCAATAAATGCAAAATAGCTTTACAAAATCCACAAAAGAACTAGTCACAGACTAGCACTAATTAATGTGATACTTTTACGACGAAATGCATGAAAACTTTTATAAGAAAATCCCAAAACTCAAGAAATTCAACCAATGATCGATTCTCGTTGTCAGTTCTATAGCCTGTCAAGCTTCTAAAATCAGCTTTTTTAGAAAAGTGCTTTTCAAAAAAGTATTTTAGGTGAAAAGAAATTTGTGTTTAACCAATTGATTTTAAAAAACACTTTTTAGCAATAATTAGTGTTTAGTCAAACTTTTAAAATAGTGTTTCTGGAGAAAAACTATTTTTTTAGCTTCTGAAAAACAGTTTTTGCTAGGGGTGGGCGTTCGGTTTTTCGGTTCGGTTTTATCAAACTTCGGTTTGGCTATTTGGGGTTCGGTTTTTTGAAGGTGAACACCAAATACCGAACCAAACTAGTTCGGTTCGGTTCTTTCGGTTTCGGTTCGGTTCTGGTTTCGGTTTTTTTAATATAATATTAAAAGCGATTCCATTGACACTAATTCATATTTTCAAAAGCAATAAAACATAAAATTGATAATTGAAATCAAAATTAAACAAACAGGATACACAAGAACAGAAAACTATAATCATGACATAGGATTACTAGTTGTTATATACATACCGTAAGAATAGTTAAGAAAACACATAAAGGACATACATTAATTAATCCTAAAGAGACATCCTAGTTACCTTTCTTTGTTAAGGATATTTGATTTTTTCAATTGAAGTGGAAAATTAGGGATACAAATGCAAAAGAGGACTTATTACAATTGCATTTTTTTTGCTTTAAACTTAATGGGCCTGGATTATTTTAATTTTTTTGGGTAATGTATTAAATTTTGGTGCGCGTTCGGTTTTTCGGTTCAGTTTTATCAAACTTTGATTCGGCTATTTCGATTTCGATTTTTTGACGATGGACACCAAACACCGAACCAAACTAGTTCGGTTCGGTTTGGTTTGTTGAAGTTTCGGTTCGTTTCGGTTCGGTTTTTCGGTTTTCGGTATTTATGCCCAGCCCTAGTTTTTGCTGCTCCCCAAAGACACTTATTTTTTTTCCTAAAAGTTTGGCCAAACACCTCATTTTTTTAGAAATAAGCACTTTTTGAAAAAAATAAACACTTTTGAAGAAAAATAAGCTTAGCCAAACAGGTTGAAAGGGGCATTATATTTCTGCTAATCCCATAATTTTATTTGAAAGGCTTCTTGGAATTGATTTATTAACGGATAAACATTATACGCAACATAAACACTTCGTACTAAACATAATAGCATAATAGGCATTAGTTTAGGAATAATTAGAGCAGCAATCTCAAAATTCACACTTTTTAGTTCCCACAAAAGGTCATCATTTTAAACCATAACTAGATTTCATTAGTTAATTAGGTAGAATAAACCAAATAATCTAGAAGAGTATTTGTACATGACCACACATTTTTTCTTTTGGCGGTTCCTAGGATTTGGTCAAAATCGGAGGGCAAAAGCAAATTGGCTTTTTCTAATAATTGATGAAGTTGATAGCAGATTGGCTTATTTTTTCCCCTCAAGAATTGGAGATGAGGTTCCTCTTTTTCTTTTTTCATTTTTATGTCCAATACCACAAATGTATTTGATTTCATTTTGAAACTCGTTCAGAAAACTTGCAGTTATGCAACATATCAATTATCGATTCAAATAAAATGAATAAATTTCAATTAATATCTAATGTGTGGCCTATCAATCGATGAAGTTGAAATGAAGATCATGGGAAATCAGGGTTCTAATATTAATTGTGACAATGAAAATCTTGACGATTTCTGTTCATCTGCTTGGTTTCTGTTTTTATAGAATGGAGGCCTCAATGATTTCCTCTTTAGATCCCATTAATTTGGTTCATGATAAGGGTTTAAATTTCAAACAAAATAAAGTGAGTTTTTTTTTCTTTTTTAAAGAAAAGGTAATACTTCTCTAAAAGCTTTTTAAATGGAAAAGAGCCTAATAATGAAAATGATAAATGTCTAAGGAGATGGTTGAATAATTGAGGTTTCTCTTTTGATAGTTTGGAGAATCCCAAGTTACTATCTCATTAAGATATTTCAGTTGAATCAAATTCATAATTTGAAGTTTATGAATTTTTATAACATCTAAAATTAATATATAATTCAATAATTAGATTTACAATCAAATATTTATAAATATATAATGAATTTTCAATACATATACATGGTATAGACAAAAACTACAAGGTTCATGTGAACCTGTAATTTCATGCTACATCCGTCCCTGCATCCAATTTGAGTTCATCTACTCCAATCTTGTTGAACTCGACACATTGCAAGTAAACTTGTGTAGTAACAGATCATTTAATAAATTAATTAAAGTACGTACGTATAAGTATAAAAGAATTCAAAATTTTGAGTTTATGGATTCTGAATTCTAGAAAAAGACAATTTATTTGGTTCGTAATAAATTATTTATACGTACTTAATGAATTTTTTAATACAAATATATAAATTCAAATAAAACTATTAAATTATGCTGAACTCATAACTAGAACTTTAGCTGCGCCTCGGCCGGCAAACTGATATCATACCACCGTGACAAAAAAGAAAACATGAAAAGAACAAGCCTAGAAATGAAAGGAGCCTAATAATGAAAAAGACAAGTGTCTAAGGAGATGGGTGAGTATAATTTAAGTATATCAGTAATAGTTTCAGAATCCCAAGTTCCAATCTCATATACAACATCCAACGTGAGTTCATCTACAGATCTACTCCAATCTTGACGAACAAATTACTCAACACGTTAAACATATACTTATATATATATATATATTGTAACAGATTGTTGATCAATAAATTAGTTAAAGTACTAATAAATAGAGATGGATTTAGAATTTTCAACTTATGAGTTCAAAATTTTAGAAAAATCGATTTATTTGGTTCTGAATAAATATTTATACATAATAAATTTCTTACCACAAATACATGGTTTAAATAAAACTATTGGATTATGCACATGATTTAAATAAAACTATTGGATTATTCCTAATTATTAACTTGAACTCTAGTTCCGCCTTTGTATACAAATTTGTTGAAAATAACTATTGGGTCGGGTCCACTCATGAGGGTGCTAATTCGAAATTAGTTTGTTCTCCTCCTAAATCCTATTTATAACATATAATTACACCATTACGGGTATTCGGAAAAAGACGATTTTCACCATAATATGATGGCTATCGCTTGCAAAGAAAATACGGTCGCCATCTTCTAAAGAATATCTAAGGCCTTGAAATCAAGAAATTTATCCATCTTGTGATAATTTCTACTCACTGATAATTCAAACCGTGACTACTGCAAAAGATGAAACTCATAAATCTCCGAGTCCGCAACTTAAATGACTTAAAAAGTGGATTTGGAACCAAAATAACCCACAAAAAAAAATATATCAAACTATCTTTTGCACACTAATTTAGTGTGCAATAGGACTAAACTGCACTTTCTAAACTAGTGCGCAATAGAGGTTATATATATATATTATTATTATTATTATTTTTGTACAATTTTAAGTTCTCAAATTCACGTTTTTCCATACTTTGACTAAAGATTAATTATATTTCAAAGCTCCGAAATATCAATATTTTATATAAAACTTGATATCTTTTTTTGTGGACAATAATGTCGGCTCATTACATCAAGTAAACCTAAACGTTGGGATCATCGTTTTAGGGGTTATAAAGTGTCTCGAAGTAAGTTTTATTTGTTTGAATCTTGTTATCTTTAGGTTTAAGTGTTTTATTTTATAAAGTTTTGATTTAAATGTTTTATTATTTAGTCAAGGCATTTCTTTATTTCGAATGTACAAATAAAAATATTATATTAAAAAATAATTCATCCAATACGAGAGGTTCAAAATAATTAAAAAATAATTCATCAAAATATCAAAATAATACATCATTATTTACAATAAAAAATATTTAAAATAATACTTCAAGTATGAGACGCTCTTCCACTACGAGAAGTTCTCTCACTACAAGACATACTTGCACCACCACGGCCTCGTAGGCTACACAAACGCTTATAATAGCCAAACTCCTTACACGTAGAGCACCTACGAGAGTATGTCCTATCATTGACATCTATTTGACTGTGAATCCGACTTCATGCGTTAATGCCCAATTTACGGATGTACTCCTTGTTAGGAACCATTGAAAATGGCTCGTTTGGCCAATAAGCGTGATCACCAAGAGGGTAGAAGTGACCGGCATATGCTTTAAGGTAACTTTTGACGCTATATTCTGATGCCACAACACTTGATACCATTTTTCCCATTGCCTCGAAACACTTGACGGCATGAGAATACGATATGTGGCATGTTTGCCACTTACCACAACTACACGTTCTCGTGCCCTCATAATCGGTATGTAAGTTTTCTCCCCGACCTTTGTAATAACTTGTCTTGACTTCATACACACATTCGGCATGGTTATAATAGGTTATCTTATGCAGCTCACATTTTTTCCTATTATGCTCCATCATTTTTTTAGGTTTTGGTGTCCATCTCCCACCCTCTGCTAATATGGCTTTGGCATGCTTTGTGCTAGTCACAAACCGCTCCACAACTTGCATGAAAGTCATTCTCATCATTGCAGTAACGGGCAGTCCCCGAGCAGATTTTAGCAAACCATCGAATGGCTCGGAGCTGTTTGTTGTAAGCATCCCCCATCTCTTGCCTTCATCAGCATGTAATTTTCGTTTTTCAACTTCAATTGTCTTCAACTAAGTATATGCTTCTGGACTCACTGCCTTGATCATCTCTATCCTTACAAGTCATTTTTTTGTTGATGCTCCATCACAGCCGCCCACATCAATTTATTTAGTGTGCTGTTTCCAAATTTCGTTTGAAAATTTTACTTTATGTGCCTTAAACAATAGCGATGGTAAGCAAATGGAGGCTGTCACCCCTCCAAAATAGACATATTGTGCAATATTCCTTGATATTGATCAGATAGCACGCATATGCCCATACGATCCTTAATAATATACCGCCTCAAATGTGTCAAAAACATCCCCCATATCTCGTTGTTCTCGTTAGCAGTAATTGCGAAAGCAAGATGGTATATCGACCCATTGGTATCCTTTCCTACAGCAATCAGTAGCTTGATGTTGTATACACTATATACATGCGTGCCATCTATGAATATGACTGGCTGACAGTGAGCAAAATCATCAATACATGGGTTGAATGTACAAAACACAAAGTTGAAAATATTACCGGGCAGAAGCCTGCACTCTACAACAGTACCAGCATTGAATTTTTGTAGAGCTTCCATATACCTCGGCAACGTCTGGAAAGAGCCCTCCCAATTTCCATAAATCATCTCAAAAGCACGCCTACGCCCGAGATATCCCTTTCTACGCCCGAGATATCCCTTTCTCTTGTTCATTTTATGATATACTGTCTTAACGTTTCTAATGTAATTTTTTATGGGGATTTGTACAAGTTTAAACAAACAACATTTAGCAATGATAATTTAATTGACTTAAGAATTATAATGAACTAGGTCGAATAGGTTACCTTAGGGTTTCGGCAACGTCTTTAGGTAACACTTGAGCAATCATATTTGTATATAAATTAAAATAATCTGCTCGATTCTCTCCCATATAAAAAGTATGGCGTTGGTGGAATTTTGTGATAACCCACATACCATCAGGCTTAACAAATTTCCCGAAGCATCCGTTGACAGCCTTGATACTGTCGTCTACAAACTAGTCTCCATATCTTTCTGGTTGAATAATCAACCCTATACTCCCTTATTCCCTTATAACTATAAATTTAAACTGCCCTTTGCAATGTCTTTTTGGATTCGAACATCATTCCTTTTTCAAGGTAGTAAGATCGGCCAGTTCTTTCCATATTTTTTGGCGACTTTGATCACATCTTCTCTGGTGAAGACAAAGGCATCAGTACGATCTTGAAAATTGTCAAGATATGGAATATGGTCAGAATGCCACTGCATTGGGATTTCAAGAATTGGGTTTTCCATCATCAAACTTTGCATCATTTCTATTAAATGTGCTTGATGCATACCAGACTGAACATCGACCTTTTCGTTATCATTATCATCATCGGTTACTTCTGCAATATTAGGTAATTCTTCGCTATCACTCGATGATGTCTCATAATAATTTGGATAATCATCACCTTCTAGTAAAGGCCACTTCCTACACGAAAAGTAACACATTTTAATATCAACATCAAATATATATGTATTATTTAATATCAAGGTGATGAACCTACTGATATTGATCAATATTGTCATGGTTAGGAGAAAGATCAACTCCATCGAACTGAGAGGATTGCCCAAAATCAACATTTGGTACCACTGACAAGTTTTGTGAATAATTTTCACTACAGAGACAATTTAAGCATTGTAAATACTAAACATCACACCAATTATACTATTTAATTAATAAAAAGTATACCTACCGATAATAATGAGTTGCACCGAACTGAGAGGATTGCCCAATATTACTCATATCAAGTGTATAACCCCTACAAAGATACAAAAAATGGATATTTACCAATAAATAAATAAACACGTGCTACTACACAAAATAATAATTTAAAAATGGATATTTACCAATTTTCATTGTTAATTTGATTAAATTGCTGGCTTAGAGTGTGGCACTTGACCACTCAAAATGTCTCCATAAGAACTAAGTCCCCATAAGTGTTACCATGAATAGGCTGGACTTGAGGAACTTCTTGAGGTATCTTTTCAATATACATTTCAAGAACATTAATGGCGACTAAATCCCTATATTCTTCCGGCGCCCTAAAATAATCCTCAAAGAGTCATCATCATTGATATTCCACACACCGTAAAGCACTAAACCTTGTGAAATAGTGTGTGAATATCTGCCTATTACAGATAATCCATACTGAGTGGATTAGTTTTTATTATTTTTGTGTATGTAATTGACTAATGTTTCGTAATTCAAGGTTATTGGAAACTTTACATGGGCTTGTGGTTTGATATTATAATGAACAGTATTATTGTCATCAAGTATATTTTCATCCCAAAATAAAGAAACCTTAACAGTTGAAGGAGGAGAAGACATTTTTGTTTCGTTTTTTTTAAGAACTTAAAAGATTTAAACTTATGAAATGGATGAATTTTTACCTCATCCATATTAAATAGAAAAAACTTGAGCAAAAAAGTGAACATTTAAAAAATGTGGGATTAAGCCCTATTGCGCAGGAAAACACTGCGCAATAGTGGTAATTCCTTCTGCGCATGAAAACACTGCACAATAGGATAATATTCCTGAAATAATGCAGCATTGTGTTGTTACATGAGGCATGGTGTATCATAAAAAAACGGTCAAATTATGCAAAATTTTGTTGTCAAATCAAGCACAGTGTGTCATAAAAAGCGGTCAAATTATGCAGCATTGTGTTGTCAAATCGAGCACATCATTCTGAAGACTTATATTTTGCGCATTTCAATGTTGTGCAATATAAGCTAGTGTCATATAAAGCGGTCAAATAATGCAGTATTCTGTTGTCAAATCAAGTATAATGTTGTCAAATCAAGGAGTAGTATATAACATGATTGACGAACAACTAGTATTCACATTAAAACGAATTATCATGTCATTGTATACCCAATTTGCTGATATTGGTTCCATTACATGTTTTACCCCAGCAAACATATTCGAAACAATGGGTAGGACATGAGAACTAGATGATGATTTCAAATACTCAAATAACCCGAACAACAGATTCAATCGAGAGTACAATAATACAATGAGAGAGGAGTGAATTGGCGTGTCAGGGAGACTGTAACACTGGAATAAAAGTTAAGGTCATTAGGGCTTAAATGCCCAGAAAAATGTGCTATGTCAATGCCTCGTGGCACTTCATAAGAGTTGAATTTTACTCTTAACTGTTTTCGCGAAGAGAACAATCAGATGAAAATACATTGCCTAAGGGTAGAATATGATCAACATGGTTACAAAAGATTCAGATCCAAGTGGGATTCGGACTGTAAGATGTCCGATGAAGATTAATATTTTTTTATAATAAAGTAAGTAGGCTGGGTCATAATGACCCCCCCCCCCCCCCCCCCGAGGGTACTTGGGTTTGCAACTATATAAGTAGCTTTTCATTTGTTATTAGACTACAACATATTCAATGTCGAGTAGTAAAAATATAAATTGGTATTTATTCCTTCCAAATGATTCGAATAGCAGTGGTGATGATAGTTCAAATCATAGCAGTTATTCCGATGAAACAAGTTTTCTTGATAACAATGATTTCAAATTAGACGATTTGAAACCCGACCTTCTTATAGAGCGTAACAATGATTTTTGCAGCGTCAAATATTCAGATCCACGAGAATATTATTGCGGGTTACGCCGAGAATGGGCATTTGGCATGCCGAATCAGAACGTCTTGTTCGTGACTTGAAAAATCTCAAAGCTCGAATCTCAACAAGGTACTCAATGACCATGCCTCGAGTAAGTCCAGAAACTTGCGAGCTTGCCGTACAAAGGATTATAAAAGAAAATAACAGAATGCTAGCAAGACGTTGTAGATTTTACATGCTAAAGTTGGCCGAAGAGCAAGCATCATGAACATGTAGAGAATTAACATCTACAGCAAGAAGATATGTCTTAAGAAACCCAAAATATTGTTCTGAGGATGATATTGAAGACTTCTATTCTGGTGATGATTATGGGTTATTTTGGTTCGCTCTCTTAGATTTTGGGTCATTTAAGTTTCGGAGTCATGCAGTTAATTTGTATTTTTAGTTTATGATGAAGTCATCAATTTGATTATTTTAGTATGTTTTTAATTTGCTTTGATTGTTGTAGTCTATTATTAATTTATATAAGCTTTTTAGAGTTAATAATACATAAAAAGTTCAAAAATTCACAATTTAAAAGAAAAACACAAATAAATTAGTACATAACGGGTGCGGATTACATAATAAATGAAAACGTGCAACTAGTAAAAACAAAGTACATAAAAATAACAAACTAAAAAAAACGTGCAACTAGTAAAAACAAAGTACATAAAAATAACAAACTTAAAAAAAGTACATAAAAAAAATAAAATACATAGAAATATTCAATTTAATAAACAAAAATATATAGAAATAATAAACAACAACAAGATAGCACAAATACTCTTTCAAAATTTCAGTTTTTCTTTCAAAGCATTTTTCTCATGTTGAGTGTCTCCAAAGCTAGCCTTGAGAAAACTTTATTTTTTCTTCAGATTGTTTTAGCAAGACCTCCAAAAGGTCAATTTTTTCTTGAGCTTCCATAAGCTTAATTTGCAAGTCAAACTTCACGGTATATCTAGAGATACGTGAAGTCACGGTATTTCTATCAACAAGAAGTTTTTAAAACTTCACCGCCACCGTTTTATCCGCGGGAATGCTATCTTCCCAACAAAAATGTTTGCAACCGCCCATATCCTATAAACATTACAAGAAAAATCATTTTTTTAAAGTAAAATATGTAAATAATGTAAAAAAAAATTAAACCATAAAAAATTATAAAAAAACACTTATTTCGGGAACTTATAACACCAAAAACAATGCCCCGAATTATCTTGGGTCCTTGATGTTCTTAACTTACAATAATGACCACATTCATAAACATCGGGTTCTATAGCAAAGTTTAACGTTTCAGAGGTTTGAGACATGATTTTGAGGGGGCTAAAGTATGTTCAAAGAGTGAAAACAGAGGAGGTAAAGAAGAGTAACTTGGAAAAATAAAGCTGATAGGGTTCAAAGAGTGCGTTTAGTCTTGTTGAGTTATTTTGATTCTAAATCACACTTTTTGGGTCATTTAAATTGCGGAATCTAAATATCCTCCACTGATATGATACCACCATTATCAAAAAGAAAACATGAAAGGACAAGTCTAAATAACTGCCACAATGTTCTTATCATACCAGTATTGCCTTCTTTGTCATCTTGCTTGCGAATGGGTACCCACACAGAGACAAAATGTTGCATTAAATTCAATAAGAAACTCAATTTGCATCCTTTTTCTCTTTTCCAATCTTTTTGGCACTCAGTGTCAGTCACATGATTCTCTCCCCTTCACAGTTCACACAAAAGTGTTTGGTCACCCTTAACACTAGGAGATTCCATTGAATCTTCCGGCCTTTCCACCGTACGTGTCTAACTTTAATCTGTTCATTCTTTATCCTTTTCACGTTCTCAATCCTTTTTTCATTTTTAAAATAAGTTTCTCTTAATTTCTCATTCAAAATGATTGTTTAGTTTTCATTTTTTGTTTCATAATTTTTGTTGTTTATATTGTATAGCCGGTTATCTTTTGAATGATCTCATAGTACACAAAATTCTTTACTTTGTCGGTTTGTTAATAAAAATTAAACTCATATAAAAATCGACCACAAGAAATTAAGAAATTTTTATCGGTGCTGACTTGGATCTCGAGTTACGAAATTAGGCAAGGAAAGGAGCATCTACACTTAAGCCAATTGTAAGGAAACTCACAAGTGCCATTCTTAGGGGAGAGCTAGTAGGGGTCATCCCATTTCAATGGCGCATATTTAAAGCTTAATATGAAATTCTATTTTCTTGCAGAATGGGTCGGATATGTACTTGCAATTTTTGTGGTATCAATTGTCCTCTCCTTTACAGTCCTTGTCAATGAAATCATAACAGCCAGAATAAACATATAAAGAAAAAATATAGCGCAGAAAAAAGTAAATAGAAAGATAAGTCAAGCTTGACGGTACCACAATAATGGTAAGAGTAATACATATATGTACAAAGGGGGTGCATATTTATAGTCAAAGGTAGAAATAATAATAAGAGGAGTCCATGTTCACATTATCTTCAAAGACAACCACCCATTTACCCCTAAAAGAAAGCCACTTTTTTCTTTTCTTTTCCACACTTACAACCTAAACTTAATTTTCTAAAAAGAAATACTAGAACATTGAAAAGGACACATAGGAGAATAAATTAAAAGATAAATTTTCTAAGTTTAGATTGTTGGTTCAACTCTCCTCATTTGCATTCCTTGCTTGTGATCTTCTTCATGATAATAAGCAAATCCACCATGTCGGGTCAGATCCATACCCGCCATCTCATCCTCAGAAGAGATCCTAAGAAGCTTGAACTTGTGAAGAATATAGAAAAGTGGACCCATTGTAGCTGTGACCCAACCAAATATTACAAGAATTTGGACTATATGTGCCCCAAGTAGTTTTCCACCACCACCCATAAATAACCCGTGAGGCCGACCTGGTTTACCCGGGTAAACTTGATCCACATACTTACCCTTAGCAAATAAAGCAGTGAAAATTATTCCCCATGCACCACAACCACCATGTAATTGTGCTGCCTCAAGTGGATCATCATATTTAAATATCTCCGCTAACTTGTTACAACCGATTAAAACTAAAGCAGCCACGAACCCACAAATAATAGCGGCCCATGGCTCAACAACAGAACAGCCAGCCGTGATTGCTGCAAATCCGCCCAGAAGCCCGTTACACACATCCGTAACATTCCAATGGCCCGATAAAATCCTCTTACCAAAAAGGGTTGTTAGGGCCGCGGTGCAACCCGCTAAGGTGGTGGTCACCGCGGTCCGGCCCACAGCACTCCATTGACCATAATACCCTCCACTTGCACCATAAGTAACAAGAATCTTATTAAACGAACCCGGGTTAAACCCGTACCACCCGAACCACAACAAAAATGTACCCAAAACCACAAGCGAAGCGCTATGTCCACGTAGGGTTGCAGCCCGGCCCGTATGATCGAACCGCCCGATTCTTGGACCTTCAATTAAAGCACCATAAAAGCCGGCTATGCCACCCACCATATGAACCACACCCGACCCGGCAAAATCAATAACACCCGACCCGAATAAAAGATTTGCATTATTAGTCGGGCTGGCCCACCCATCAGGTGACCAGAACCAATGAGAAACAACAGGGTAAACAAAACCAGTTAAAAAAGAAGAGTAAATCAAATAAGCAACAAACTGAGTTCTCTCAGCTATTGATCCACTTGTAATACCAGCAGCAGCTATAGCAAAAGCCCATTGATAAAGAAAATTGCTATAATCAAAAGATTCAGATGGGATCTCTTTAAGCCCAAAGAAATGACGTCCAATAAATCCATTAGATGGACCACCCCATGCAAAAGCAAAACCAAATAAATAATAAAAAAGACCACCTGCGGCAGCATCAAGAACATTAGTTAACATGATGTTCATCGTATTCTTTGCACGGACAGAGCCTGCACAAAGCATAGCGAAACCTAGTTGCATTGAGAAAACTAGGTACGCAGAAAAGAGTAGATATGTTGAGTCAATTGCATAACCGGTATCGATAAATTTGTTCGATACATCGGAAAATTGGCCACATATGTATGTGGCAGCAGCTACAGCACCAGTACTGGTGTTGGGTCCGAGTAATGGAGCAAGTTGGTCGACTGAACAAGACATCGTGGGTGGGTGGGGTGGGGTGGAGTGGGGGTGGGGTATAGGGGGGTGGGTGGTAAGGAAGAAGAAGAAGGAGAGATTCAAGGGGGAATCCTGTTGAGAGTATAAGGTGATGAATGCGTAATAGGATACTGTTTTATATAGAGAAAATTAATGAGAGGAGTTTGACTTTTCTTTTTTGGTGTAGTATTTTTAGGGGGGAATTTAAATATTTTTTTATGTGAGTTTTTTATAAGAGAAATAGGAGTATTTTATTAGTGTATTGATTAATAGGGTACCATCTGATTCCAACTGTCAGTAAAGAATGAGTAAAAATAGAGTAAATTCTGGAAATCCATAATAAATACAGTATCATATAAGGAGAAATAATTAATATTCAAATTTATATTAATGGTACAAAACATTCAATTGTCCCGGATTTAAATATTTTATTATGTGAGTTATATAAGAGAAATATTTTTGTGTATGGGCCGTGTGGATACCTACTGTCAGTAAAGAACATTTTTTTGCACGGATTGCCCTTCTTTTGGAGTGGTCTTTAAATTTTGCCCCTTATATTTGTGGTCTTTAAATTTTATCCTTCGCTTGGATACCTGAGGTTCTAGGTTCGAACTCTCACTCAGGCATAAAATAAAAAAATAATTTCGCAAGGCAGAGCTGGGGGGAGTGTATGCCGGATCCGGCATAAAGTCCTTAAGGAAAAACTAAAGTTATGCCGGAGGGGGCATAACTTTTCCTTAAGGCATAGTTTAATTATGCCTTATGGGGCAAAACTTTTCCTTAAGGAACTATGCCTTATGGGACAAACTTTTACTTAAGTCATAACCAAAAGTATGCCCCATAAGACAGAACTTTTTCTTAAGGTATAGATTTTGCCTGATAAGGCAAACTTTTAGTTATGCCTTAAGGAAAAATTCCGCCTTATGTGGCATACTATAAAAGTTTGCCCATTAAAAGTATGCTCCCGCCGGCATAAACTTGTGAAGGAATTACCAAAGTTATGCCGGACCAGGCATACTTATGCCAAGTCTGCCCATAAGGCATAAGTATGCCGGGTTCGGCATAAGTTTGGTAATTCCTTAACAAGTTTATGCCGGTGGGGGCATACTTTTAATGGGCAAACTTTTATGCCGGACCCGGCATAAACTTGTGAAGGAATTACCAAAGTTATGCCGGACCCGGCATACTTATGTCAAGTCTGCCCATAAGGCATAAGTATGCCGGGTCCGGCATAACTTTAGTAATTCCTTCACAAGTGTATGCCGATGGGGGCATAGCGAAATTTAAACTCTGCCTTGCGATTTTTTTAAAAATTTTTGACTGTGTGGGGTTCGAACCTAAAACTCATGGGGTTTAGCCGAAAGGCAAAATTTAAAGATTTCAAATATGAGAGGCAAAATTTAAAGACCACCCCAAAAGAAGGGCAATTCTGCCCGTAAAGAATGGGTAAAAGTAGTAAATTCTGGAAATCCATAATAAATGTCATACAGGGAGAAATAATTAATTATCACATTTTGAATGGGACAAAAGATTCAATTGCCCCTTTACCTGTTTGCAGCAAATGCTGATTTGTCCATCAGTGCTTCTAAAATTGAATTTCAATATTAAAAATGCTGATAAAATATTAAAGAAATTTGTTTGAAAAGTATTTCAAGAGAAATGAAGTAGTGTACATAGTTGACTCATGAATCACGGACTTTTTTCCAATGCAAATACATACATATGTCCTTTTCAAACTTTCAATTTTCAAATCTCTTTTTAATTAAAATATACTCCTTTTTACTTTTCAAGGCAGAATTAATTTAACAATAAAGTAGCTATTTTTCCATTCAAATTTCAGCTGGAGATGTACATGTTTTCTCTCCTTATTTTTCTCAATTGTTTTCCTGGCAATTAACTTGAATATTACTCTAGAATCTCTCCATATAAGATGTTTCTATGATCACACTCTTTCTATATATTACTAGAAAATTGGACTCACCATCTTTACAACAATAACTAGGCTTCAACCAAAACAAATTGAAATAGGCTAATATGAATTCTCATTAATCATTTCTTTATTTAAACTTAACTCATATCACATCATATTAAATTAAAATTATATGTATAATAATAATAATTGTCTATATTTTTTATTGTCATTTAAATCTAGAACATGATCAAGGTACTCCTAGAAGCCGGGGCAGAGCCACATAGGGCCAAGGGATCCGAATCCCCTTCGGTGGACAAAAATACTATTTATATACGGTTTAATTTATTTTTGATTATATATATAAAATAGATGTTGAATCACATTTAATTTTCTCGTCTGTTTATTTTTTCTTATTTTGAACCCTCTTGACTCCGCCACTGCCTAGAAGAGCAAAGGCTCAAAATCAACCTGTAAACAAGATTAAAACTTATTCCTAAAAGCTTGCAAGGGATGTCCTCTTAAAACCTGTTTCTAGGAGGAGGAGAATATGCGAAAAGATTCCCGTTGACCAAATTATCCAATATATTTACAAATTGAAGCATGAAAAATACCACTCAACCCCGCAAGAAATAGTAAAAATGAAAACTATAAATTTTAATATCCCATTTTCTTTCCACCTAATTTATTTTTTACGTATTTTTTTAAAAATTTTCTCTTTCCCATTTTTTTTCCCTTTATGGGGGGTGGTTTTAGTTTTCGAAATCTTCTACGTTGCCTAAGTTACTTCTAAATAATTTTCATGTCGCATAATTCAATATTCAATGGTATTATAATGCAAATTGTGTCATGTTTAATTAATGAAAATCATGTCATATACTAAAACCTGATAATTAAGCACGCAAGGTAGAAGGAGGTTCATTATCCACCAAGTTCTGAACTTTTGCATTACAAACCTTTGAAGATTTTCGATTATGAAAAAAATAGTGTTGAAAAAATATTATTTAACATATGTGTGAGGTGTAATAACACTTTTGGTCCCTTTGATGCAAGAAAATAAAGACAAGATAGAAAGAAGACACAATTGATAAACAATTGGACAATAACTAGAAGAACTAGTCCTAGTTACCTTCCAAAAGGATCAAAGGCACCTATCTTATGCAACAATCCTCAAGAGAATAACAATCTCTTGCAAATTGAATGATCAAAATAACGTTGTACAATTTGGAGTCCACCAAATCACAAGTCTCAACTAGAGAGAAAAGTTCAATATTCATATATTTCAAGATAGGTTCCCTTCGAATGATTTTCAAGCAACTTTAAATAAGGTTCTTAAAATATACTAGTCAAAAGAAATAAATGGAAGTGTAGTCTTCTAGGTGCATAGAAGACTACAAAATGCATACTCCTAGAAGCCTAGAAAGCCCCTACACATTATGAAAGTCAAAATAGCCTAGAAAACACAAAAAGGGAAGCTTCCTTCGTTCACATTAGACCAGCCCCTCATGTTCACACTAGAGCTTCTAGAAGTCCTAATTTGGGCCGCTAGACTTGTTCTTTCTGTGGGGCAGATCTTGGGCTTCAATCCACATCCTCTCGGGCTTCAATTTGGGTCTCCTCGGCTTGAACACTTGAGTCGTCACCATGGTAATTTGGATTGCATCACCCTCAGTTGTGAATAAATTTTGATTTTGATTTGTGTGATATATGACTCATCACATATAACAATTAATTAAAATGAGTGTTTTTAGTCTGTTTATATAGAAAACGTGTTACAACTAGATTATTTTTAGAAGTTCATTACCCTAAAAAATGAGGTAACAATACAAGTTTAACATAACATATGAGTAATTAAATGATGAATCGAATGGTTGATATAACTTCCAGTAATTTTGTGATTACTCACAAGCAAAAGGATAAAAACCATTTCACGTAGTTTAAGGATAAATGGGTTTAGTCAAATATCACATGGATTAAAATTTATTAATAATTAAGAGATAAAAAATGCTATTAAATTATTAATCCTATACGTAAATATAGATTTGCGATTGACTTCATGGACAATATATTTGAAAAACTACCATATATTCTCGCCAATGGAATCAAATATAAACGTATTTTCCTTTTGTTTATGATAGTTATCTTCTCGTTTAAACTCAATTAATCAACCCTTAATTAGGATGTTGGATGTCAGAATGAAGCTAACCCAGATTCTTAAGATTTATTTATGCACAAAGTCACAAAGAATTTCTTGATATTCAAATTAAATATAGAGGATTTCAAATGTACACTATACTTTCAAAATTAAAATATTTTGATGTTCCCCAATAAAAAACAATACACGAATTTAGCTCAGGTTATATGTGAGGAGGTTTGCACACTAAAGGACAAAGCTTTTTAACAAATAAATAAATGTATTTTTATATTATAAATTAAAATATTACGGAAGATAAGCACAAAGTTAAAATTTTGCTTAGATTCTAAGGGAATATATGAACCCACCAATGTTGACTAGCTGTAGTTTATACTTCCAATATTACTTGAAAATACCTTAATAACTTTTCGAGACCAACATTTGAAATAAACAGAAAACAGCAAATACTTAACCATTCTATTGTCAAACCTTTTAAATTGTTAGGGTACGTTTGAACCTTTTCAATTATCTAAGGGCATAACAAACTATTATAGAGGATATATATAAACCACTTTGATATTTAGGGGTAAGTTTAAATATTTTATTTGTCTACGCAGCTCTACCGTAACTAATGTTGGAGACAAGCTAGATAATTACTGTATATATTAGAGACAAATTTGAAACAAATCAATTACTACTTCATAAGTAAAACTGAACCTTCTACCTATAAATTGTTGATCAACTTTTGTTATAAAGATTATGGGAAAATAGGTTTTATAGCTAACTTTAATTGTCCACCATTGTAAGTGACTCTTTTTAGCTCTAATTCCCAAAAGTTCTTTTTACCACTTTTCTCAGTACCGCATATCCAATGGAGCACGTTTAACATGAAAATTTAAAGTTAACCCTTTGTTTCTTTAATTAATACTCCAATTTAATACCGTACGTTTATTTTACCTAGCTACCTTTTACCCTTTTAATAAGTTAATTTAGTAGAGATGTAGACTTTAACAATTTTCATTATTTTTATTGGGCCAGATTCATTGTTCTTCGGTTTTTTGACAGAAGAAACAAAATTAAGAACGGGAAAAGACTCTTTTATTTTTCTTTTAAAATTTCAGACCACTGGAGTTAGAGCTAACATGATATCTAATATCTACTAGGTCAATGATTAATAGGAAACACACTTAGTGAAAAATAAAATAATGATAAACAAATTACTGATCACATGGGTGCACATGTTATCAGATCTTGACAATTTTGCCAAACTAGTTACATATCGATTTTGAGTTAACCATGCTAAGAGACTTGTATTTTATTACTATTACTTACTACTATTAATAAGAGAGAATATAGGAGCTTCGGGTCAATGTGAATTGACCAAAAAGCCCTCACTCTCAATAGTGTTTGCGGGATTACCTGTGTCAGTGCAGCTTTATTATGCCACAGAGCTTTTCATCTGTGGGTCATTCACATTTTAGATATCTCTATTTTCTCTACATTTGATTGGGTCTTCTTTTAAATGTATGGGTCCCATTCACAACCTTTAAAATGCATTGTTTCAAATTTCAATGATACCTCAATATTATACCGATTGGGTTTTGAAAGAATATATGTAAAGTTGTGGATGAAAATCACTCCCAATTTTACTTTAAAAATCAAACTCTTTCTTCAATTATAAACAGTAAACATTTTTTCCCTTATCCTAGGCAATATGTATTTTATTCTTGACATTTTCAATTCTCCATCTATATAATACATTTTACATTATGTAAAATTTAATGCTTTAGCCAAGATATTTAATATTTTTCTTTAAATTCAAATATAATCCATTTTTGAATTTATCACAAAATCAAATATTACTTTTTATGATAATATTTTAATATATACACACACATTACTGTTTATTGTTACATATATATGTATGTGTTTATATATATAAAGGAGTTTTGATTGTCATTAATGTGATGTCTTAAATTATAATTTAAAATTCATTTATAATATAAATAGATAATCTTTTAAGAATTTGTTATAGAATATACCTCAATTTTTATTAATTATTTTATATTACCTTCATTGAATATATTTATAAAATTATTATTACATGCTATTTTTACTTGTAAAAATAGATAGCAGAGTTTTGATTATTATTAATAAAAAAAAATCTCATTCTTCTCATCTATTTCATTATAGAACGACATTAAGTTATATACTCAATTAGTATTTCTTACTTTTTTTTTCCGTCTCAAAATGAATTTGTTTTTTATAAGAAATTTGTTACATAGATTAAAGAGATTAAAAAAAAGGGAAAATTTCATAAATGACTAACTTAAGCCTGGTAGCTACATATTATATATTTACTAAGTGTAGCAAACATGTAGCTAAAGTCAGCTACTAACTTATTGTATTCATGTAAGTGCGTCCTTGTATTCGTATTTTTTTTTTTTTTTGAATACAACTATTTTTTTCCCATTATATTTATAAAATGACTATCTGTATTCATAAATGAGCTTGATGTATTCATGAATACAACGAGCAAAATTGAATACATAAACACATAGATACACCAAAAATTAACAAATACACCCTAAAAATATGAATACAATCGCTATATCTCACCGGAAAAGCTATAGATCTGGAGCTCCGTCGTTACTTCGGCAAGAAACCCTGTATGCACTGCTCAGATCCGTCGTAGATCTGAGACGGATCTGAGCTTTTTTTTTCTTTTTGCTTCGAAATACAAGTTATTTCGTGAAATCATGATTACAAAACAAGTACAAGTTAATTCATGAAAATCATGGGCTTCTTAGCCAACTATATTATGTTCATGTTTTGGGGAGTTGCTTTAATTACCGAGGAGGGCTTCAGATAGCCTGAAACTACGTAGCCACCGTAGGATGATGATCGCTCCACCCATGTCCCGGACGATCACTCATAATGACTGGATCCTTTCATATTTTATTAAATCTCATGTTCCCTGGCAAAGATTGAGTGTTCTGCTGGCGGGACACAATCACCAGACCATGGATGGGCTATAAGTTATTGCTCTCCCTACTTATGATATTTTTACCATGTTATATATATATGTGTTCATGTTCATCACCAGGTTTCAGTTCCTATCATTATTATTTTATGTCCCATGTTATTTCATTCAGTTGCTTTACATACCAGTACATTCAAAGTACTGACGTCCCTTTTCTATTGCCCGGGGGCCTGCATTTCATGATGCAGGTACTAATATACAGGACGACACATCTGCTCAGTAGAACAACATTCGTATCAGCTTATTGGTGAGCCCCAACTCATTCGGGGTTTAGTCAACTTTTGTTTTATGATTAGTTTTGCATCTAAGGTATGTTGGGGGCCTTGTCCCAGCGAGTATGTTTTCCATGTTCAGACTTATGTTAGAGGTTTCATAGACTAGACAAGTCAGTTATGTTATATCATACATTCGGAGTCGTATAGCCATTTTGGCTCATTCATGTTATTTCCGCACTCATGTTTAAACAAGTATTTTTATTAAGTATTATGACTTACTACGTTTCATAAAGGCTTATCATGCATTCACGTTATATTCCGCTCATGTTATGCCTCATGATGATTCAGCAAGCCATGTGGTTCGCTCGGTCACATGAAGTAAGGTACCGAGTGTCGTATTTCGCCCAGGCCATGGTTCGGGGCGTGACACCTTTAAAAAGAATTATAGTCGCCATGGCTCCATCTAAGCAGAATGCTTACTTTTATATTAGCATTTGAGTATAGTTGAAGAATTAAGATGGTTATTAATTAAAATAAGATTGAAAAAAATTATTTAGCAAAAATAATTCAAAAAAGGTTGAGTATGCTCTTGCCAGAGTATGCTCTTGCCAACTGTAGCAGAAAAATGATAGGATTAAGTTACTTTATTACTTCTAAATATTTTCGATTTATGCTTAGTGCCAGTAAGTATTGATCATATTATACCATTATTAAATAAAATCAAAAAAATATATTTAGCAAATATAATTCAAAAAAAGGTTGAGTATTCTCTTGCCAACTGTAGCCAAGAAATGACAGGATTAAGTTACTTTATTACTTCTAAATATTATAGTACTTGAACCATTTTTAATATCTTCACTTTCTCTTTATTTTTTCTTAGATAGATCAAAAAGATTAGTTGAAAGTTTCAGATAACGTATAATAATAGAATAATATAATTTTGCTCATGTTGGGTCAGGGCTTTCCCCGGGCTATCGTTACTAGTCTTGATACCATTGGGTATTGCATAAATAAAATAACGCGTGGTTTATATTTTTCCTTTTCTCACAAATAATATATGCATAACTTATATGAGAATTTATATATTATAATGTTGGATGAATTGTGGAATAAAAATAAAACGCATTAACAATACATTGATTAAAATAACTAAAGGGACAAACTAACCCTCTCAACAGTAACAAACTTTTATTTTATTTGAAAAGTAAACACACACTTTTAGATTATTACTATATATTAATTTTAGTACATCAACTAAATATTTAATGAAAGATAATCTTTATATTAGAATCATATATCGTTGCAATCCTTACGTAGTAAATCCTGTATAACTAAAGTCTTTCTTAACTAATCTTGATCCCTTAGGTGCAGACTTTCAAATCTCACTAAAAGTCCCCTCCTCCTCTATCTTTTTGTTTTCACTACTTAAGGATAGATCGTCGCACAAAATTAAACTATTATAAGAATAAAGAAGTAAAAATAACGTGGAATTGAAAAGTTTTTGACCTAGAAATACAGTTAGAAATTAGAATTTGCAAGCAATGGCCAAGAGAAACCAGGCCATTAAAATTCCATTGGATTCTCCTCTTTCCTACTTATAGAAAATATCCTAATTAATCAATCGGTTGCTATCATTTCGTTGTTGAAAATGATATAAATCGGTTCTTAAACACAAATTGCTACCGATTAATTAGATTCCAAATTGTTGACTTTCACATTCAAAGATACTCTTAATCACGTATATACTTCTAAGAATATATTTATTACATATTGAAGAAGAATTATTAATTTTGAAATTCAAACTTGGAAATTATAACTATACAATTTCTTTAATTTGTAATGCAAGCACATAGCGTACAATGAATCATTTGAGCTGTCTGGCTATCAGACTTATAAGATTCTCTAACTCTGACTTATAACTAATATAGTTACGTAATCTAAATAAAGTCAACGGTATTACATTATCAAAGCACAAAAAATAAAAATAAAAAAAGGCATGCTTTCATCACGTCAATGCTCCTACTTGTAATTATTTTTTTGCTTGGATATAAATGATTGAGCAGAGAAAGTAATTGTGAGAGAACTCCCACTTTAAAATGTTGCTAGTTTCGATTCTTTCTTGATTCTCTCATTTCTACTGTTTTCCAGTTGTAGAGCAGAATTATTTTTTGTTAAATTAAAAAAATAAATATTTAAATCCTTATATTCTTAAATAATTTGGTCTTTCACCTTGGAGAAATTGTAAAGAAGCCTGCCCATTGTTTGAGAACAGACTTGCATAAATTGAATTCCACTCATATTATTAAAAAAGAAGGTCCAGGTCAAAATGACAAATGACAAAGTTTAAATATTTATATAACTGTTCAGATTAGTTTATTTATCTTTCTTTGTCAAACTGAATATTATTTCATTGGTGTCACGTTTACGTTTAGCGATATGTTCAATTATACCACTTTCTAGACTAACATTTGGGTTAAAATTAATTCAAGAAATTATGGTAAGAACTTGCTTATCTCGGATGGTAACATAATATAATAAATTCAACATAGCCATCATCATTAATTCATCTAACACCGTAAAAATTACTAACAATTGTGATAGAGTGGTAAGTACTCATCCATCTTTAAATAGAGTTCTCAACACTATAAGAAAATATAGAAATTGCAACAACTCTTTTCACAACAAAAATAATATAATTGGAAAAAGTCAATATTTGATAATAATTTAGTTTTATTGTTAACATATATGATGAATCTTTTAAAAATGAACATCTTGTTTGTTGCCAAAAATTTAATTTTGTTATCATATAGTATTGACTATTGTTGCAAAAAGTACTTTTGGCAACTAAAAAAAATAAGTTGTTGTACGTCGTTGCAATAACAGCTGTTGGAAAAAGTTTATGCAACAAGAAAAAAAAATGTTATTGTCAAAAGTACTTTTTGCAACAATAACCTATCAATGGCAACAAAAAAAAATTATTGCCAAATGTCTTCTTTCTTGTATTGCAAGTTCTTGCTCTGAGAATGAAGTTGAGTCGCCTTTGATAGGAGGGCTTTACGTGTGAGATTTCTCAACCAAATCAGAATTAGTCGGACCTCAAAGCAAGTATCGGATATCGAGTAGGAAACAATTTTTTTTTTTAAATAACTCCATAAAAGATAATCTATACGACTGAAGACTTGACTGTGTCCAAGCATGTAGATATCTTCAAATAATTCCAAAGAAGATCTTTGTAATTGAAAGCTAGAAATTGATACAAATAATGACCTCTAGTAGTTTTTTCTAATAACTTTTTCTACCTCTGAATTTTAAATATTTACCTTTTGTCATACATCGATATGACGATATTGGATCTTATCCACCCAAGGGATCAATTTTATTTTTATTTTTTTGCTTCGCGTCATTTTCTTATTTTATCTTTTACTTGATTTTTTAAACCAAAACACAAATATTTTAATGGGCTACAGTTAAGCTGATATTGGCATATTTGTTCCATTACTCCTCCTTCTTCTTCTTCTACTTTTGTTTTTGCGCGGATTGTCCTTTAAAGGCACTTGTCTTTAATTTTTACCCCTCAAATTGTTGGCCTTTAATTTTTGTCCTTCGCTTAAAAACGTGACCGAAAATACCTTGAGATTTCGGGTTCGAATCCCGTTCAATCAAAAATTAAAAAAAAAAATCACAAGGCACAAGTTGGATTCGCAAGACAGTGTTTGCCTTATGCCTGAAGGCAAACTTAGCTTAATAATTGAGAGTTTCATGCAAACTCTGCCTTAAGGGTAGAGTTGCTACCTTAAGACAAACTTTGTCTTAGAAGGTAGAACTCGGCCTTGCGAAACCAAAACTTTTCTTTGATTTTTTTTTTTCAAATTTTTGACTGAGCGGGGTTCGAACCCAGAACCCATGAGCTTTTAGGCGAAAGACAAAAATTAAAAACCAACAATTTGAGGGGCAAAAATTAAAGACCACCACCGAATAAGGGCAGTCGTGGAAATTTCCCCCATTTCTTTGGTCAATTTTAATTTAATATAGATATGTGGTGTATAAAATGGGCTAAAAATAATATTTATAATTGGGCAATTCGCAGGAATGTCCTTATTTTGGGATGGTCATTATTTTTTGTCCCTCAAATTGGTGGTCTTTAATTTTTATCATCACCTAATACCATGAGCTTTGCAGTTCGAACCTTGGCTCAGTCAAAACAAATAAAAATCGCAAGGCAGAGTTTTGTAGCAAAGTTAGGCCTCAGACAGAGTTTGGAACGTAGAGTTTTGCATTCAAAATTCTGATGCAGGTACTCTGCCTTGCGAAATTCCTTTTTTTTTTTTTAAATTTATTGAGCTGGGGTTCGAACCCACAACCCTCAGGTATTAGGCGAAGGTAAAAAATTAAAGACCACCAATTTAAGGGGCAAAAATTAAAGACCAGTGCTTTTGAAGGGCAATCCGAACAAAAAAAATGTTTAAAATAAAAAATACAGAAAAATAAGGCTCATCAGTCCAAAAGGACAATTTTCAGCCATTTTGTAACTACATGAGAACACTCGAGACCAAGTTTAAACGAAGGTTAAAGTTATGGGTAAAGTATGTATAATACATATTAAGGAGAAATATTTACGAAATATGGCAATAGTTTTTTATTACAAAACATAACATTATAAACCCTATAAAAAACATGCTTTAAAAAAAATTAAGTTTTTTTTAAATATATTTTTAAAAAATATATATATATATATTTTAAAAAATTCTCTCAAAAATTTATGTATGAAATGTGCATACCTCGCTCAAGGCTTAAAAAGTTCGCTCAAAATTTAGTGTATGAAAACGGTATGAAAAATGTATGAAATGTGTATATCTCGTTCAAGGCTTAAAAAAGTCCTTTCAAAATTGTGTGTATGAAAATGGTATGAAATTTGTATCTCGTTCAAATCTTAAAATTTTGCTCACATTTTCGTGTATAAAGTTCATGTTAGATTTCTGTAAAATTAATACAACTATAACAACATTGTATACAACTTTGATACAACATTCAACAACAACAACAACCCAGTGTAATCCCATAACGTGGGGTCTGGGGAATACAACATTCAAGACTTAAAATAATCGCTCAAATTTTTGTGTATGAAATGTGTATATCTTGCTCAAGGCTTAAAAAATTCGTTCAAATTTTGTGTATGAAAATACGTCATGTTTTGTAAATAAGGAAAACTATCTAGTATATATTTTGTAATAAAGAGTCTTAAGTAGATACCCTATGTCATTTTCCCTAAAGTTATCCACTTTGCATGGTTCAGGGACAATTTTAACCTTTGCCAATTTTTTTTTTTTGATGTATGTTAATGTTCAAAAATATCATATCTAGTCAAATTGTTGATTTTTAGGTTGGAACTTGTCTTAAAAGCTACATTAGGGAGTCAATATTGAATTAAAAGTCAACGTTGAGTTGATTGCAAATAACATCTACTACTTGTTAAATAATGCGCCATTTGCTCGTGACCTCAAATGACACGCACAAACAGTCACCAATGGAGAAAAAAAAGTTTTTAGAGATGATGTTGTCGTAGCTAAGGCAAGAATATTATATGATAGAATCTAAGTTACATATACTGAGTTACTGATATTGTAAAGACTATTTCACACAGTCTAATTTGAATATGTGATAGAAGGTTGGTTACCACCTTTATCAGATAATTATTTAACGCTTACTAAGAGATTTACATGTAATATTTAATTAATAAGTGATTTAATTATATAATATTATTTACATCTTCAATCCATAGAACCTTTTGTTTTACTTGAGCCGAGGGTCTATCGGAAACAATCTCTCTATTTGCCAAGGTATGGGTAAGGTCTGCGTACACCCTCTACCCCAGGGGCGGATTTACATGGCGGTGAACACCCTCGGCAGAAAATTACAGTGTATGTATAGGGTAAATTTTTTATATTTATGTACATATATTGACTTTTGAACACCCTGAACAAATGCAAAAGGTTAGCTCAAGCGGTCCAGGGTATTCAAAATTGTCTCTAGTGTCCTATGTTCAATCCCTAGGGACAACATAGTATTTTATATTTAGCTTTTGTACCCTCCCCAAGCCTCACTTGTGAAATTACATTGGGTATGTTGTCAGTGGCGGATTCAGGATTTTCACTCAAGGGGTTCGAAAAAAATAATAAAAGCTAAATATAAAAAATAATGTTGTTAATGGGAATCGAACCTAGAATCTAGAGATTATCTTGAACCCCCTGGACCACTTAAGCTAACCATTTGCATTTATTTAGGGTGTTCAAAAGTTAACATATGTACATAAACACAAAAAAATTATCCTACATATACATTGTAATTTTTTGCCGTGGGTGTTCGGGTGAACACCCTCGGATAACTCTAAATCCGCCCCTATTAATGTTGTTATCGTCGTCGTCGTCAATTCATGAAACTTAAATTTAGGTGCCATTTGGCCATAAAAATTATTCACTTTTTTCCGGAGTTTTTTTTTCACTTTTGGGCGTTTGACCATAAATTGTATTCTGGAATACCAAAAACTCAAAAAACTTGTTTTTAATTTTTTTTTTTTTACTTTTTTTTACTTTTTTTACAACTACATTTCACCAAAAAATACATTTCAAAAACTATGGCCAACTCCAACTTCAACTTCAAAAATTCCAAAAAAAGTGAATTTGTTTTTGGTATATATGGCCAAACGGCACCTTAGTATCACATAAGCATATCATTCGAATACGAAGTTCAAGCCTGAAAGAAGCGACTTTTTGATTAAACGTATGAAATTGGCTAATTAAGCATTATACTCGAACAAATATTTGACTAGAATGGATGGTTTCGTATCTAGTGCTAAGGTGAGAAAATCTAAATCAGAAGACCGGATTTACAAATATGTGTCAGTTGAAGTGTGATTTTGTATATTAAACAAGTGCTCACCTGATCCGTTAGCTTCCTTATCAAAACTTTACCAAATTTATACATAATTACCAAAAAAAGAAAAAAGAGGTTCCCTTAAACTACCAGATAAAATGAAACTAGACACCAGTTCATTATATTTCCCCTTTCCACTATCCCAACACCACACATCCTTCCACCAACCAGAAAGTAAATTTTAGAAACCAAAAAAATCTAGAAAAAGAAAGTCACTTTAATAACATAAAATAGAAAGAATTATTTTAAAAGGGGACAAACTAAGTAAGGGAAATTTAAATAGGGTGAGGAACCTAAAAGATTTGGAATAAAAAAAAAACGAAGTGACACTTGAAGGAGAGATTTTTGTTATTTTTCAATTACAAGAGATGTCCATCTAAATTTGCTAAATTATCGAGAAAATCAAAATAGCCAAACTTTGTAGTAAAAATGAATATTGGAGGTAACTTTATGGAATAGGTTTGCAACTTTTCCTTCTCTAGCAAGTAGATGTTTTTTTGGGCGTGTGTGGAAAGTTCAAAAAGATGGATATTCAATTTTTTATTTTTATTTATTTTTTCTTCAAAAAATGGTAGATGGATGTCCAACTTGAAATGAGGAAGTAAATTCTAAGGAAATTTGCATTCACCAATGTTCTAAACTAAAATTTCAGTTCTGAAATAAAGACATACACGAAAATACATTCAACAGTTTGACATGAGACTATGAGAGGATGTTCCTCTTGTACATCTCAATGATTATTCACTGCGCGAAATAAAGGTTTTTCTCAGTGATATTTAATCGAAAGTTCGTACTATAAAATATGATTTTTCCATCTTATTCCACCGAACCAGTTCACTGGAAAAACGTATGGTAGGAAACAAGTTCCCGTTGAAATACTTGGAGACTTACTAGCTATTTTTTCCATATGAAAACACTATTACTTAGGTTTTTCCCATCGACATTCAGTGGGAAATAGCCGCTGAACACTTTTTAGTGAAAAAATAAAGATTTTTTTAGTAGTGATTTCTTCTTAACTACATGAGCATAAGGAATCTATACTCAGGTTTGACTCCCCTGACATGATAGATAAAGAATCACTCTTCACCTGCTTGAAAGCTTTTTATTCTGTTTTCGCCGTTGTTCACGTAAATCTGTAAAATGGAAAACATGATCAAGATAATTAAGAGGAACAAAGGTTGGAAGATTAAGCAAAAAAGAAGATGTCAATGTTAATTATTTAAGAAAGGTTTTTTATAACTGCGCGAAACACGAATAAATTTACTAGTATTATGTTTAAGAGTGGTCGGTTTTGAATCCCTCTTATTAATTGTATACGTAGTATTTAGCAAAACGAAAACCACTACCTGGGTTGGGTCAAAATCTCGTCTTGAAGAATCCATCATCAACTTGGAAAATTTGGTGAGAAATAATTAATACAAATTCATAAGATTTAATAGTGGAGAACAAACTACCCCTCCATCCCAATTCACGTGCATCGTTCGATTTCGAGAGTCAAACGAATTCTTTTTACTTTCAACTTTTCATATGCCTTTTTATATTTTTTGAATTCAAACATTGTAGTTTTTTTCACTTGGTGATTAATAAAATATTTCATTACCTAAAAAAGTATAAGTTTTGTTTTCTTGAATTTGTAGTTTTTTTTCCTTTTTTCTTTTGCCATACTTCTGTCACCCACCTGAATTCTTTTAATGAAAGTACTTCTAATTAATACTGTAAATATAAGAGCAAAATTCTTAAAAGGTCACCCAACTATGTGAAATTATTTAGTAAAGTCATGTCACTTAATTTTGTATCAATAAAGTCACTCAATTTATAGGTCTTCTCTTCCAAAGTCACTCTACAGAATTTGTCATCAGAAAAATCTGACATGGCAAAATAAATTAAGTTAACAATAAAATATTAAAAGACCCAATATGAACGACCCGACTCACCCACAAGTCTAATAGATTAAAATATCAAATTAAACTCTCGTAAAAAAAAATGTTCCCAGAAACCAATTATGCTGCAGATTTTAAGCAAAGATTTCAGCAAAATTATGATCTTTTTATTACTGCCTGATAAACCGCCAGAGGTATCTGAACACCTTTTCTAAAAATTTAAATCATTCAAATTAACCACTCGTTAAATGCAGGAGTTAACCCCCCAAATAAACCGCCAGAGGTATCTGAACTTTACTATAATAAAAACACTATAAAAAAACTCCCGCAAATTATAACTTTTAACCTCCGCAAATTACCTAATTTTTTGTATTGAAAGCCGAAACAAAATGATTAAAACCGGAAGGGTTCGAGTCTGAGGAATAAAATCGACTTTGATGGAGAATGCTTTAAGCCCCAAAACCGATACCAACAAATCAAGACTAGTCAATTTCTTGTTTTTTGGGATGGAACTTGTCTTAAAAGCTATAGGGAGTCAAAAGTTGAACTAATTGCAAGGAAGTCATTATGGAGCTGATTGCAAATAATATCAACTTGTTAATTAATGTGCTATTTGATCGTGACCTCAAATGACATGCACCAAAACCAATAGAGAGAGAAATGTAAGCCCGTCAACCGGTTTGAATCGGACCGGACCGGTAACCGATTTAAAAATTGGAACCGGCCACCCGTTCCGGTTTATCGGTTTTAAAATGCAAACCGGACCGCTCCGGTTCGAAACTGTCCAAAACCTCTTTATTTATTTATTTTTTGTATAGTATATATATATTATAGTATTTATTAGTTTATTGAAGGTATATTTACATATGTTATATAAGTTTATAAGTAAAGTTTATATATTTACTGACTAACTGCAATACAGCATATACGTGTATATATATATATATATATATATATATATATATATATATATATATATATATATATGTATACTATATATACTTATAACTTATACATATATGTTTAAGTTATATGTATACTTATAAGTTATAACTTATAACTTATATATTATAACTTAAGTTATTTATAGCTTAAGTTTTTTCTAAGTTTATAAATTCGTATTTTATAAATTAAGTATCTTTATATTATAAGTATATTCTTAGTATATTTTTCAAGTATATAACTTTCTAGTTTTTAATTTAAGTAGATGTATATTATAAGTATATTCTTAGTATATTTTAGGTATATTCCTAACTTAATATAAGTAAAAATATGAACACAAATAAATAGAAGAAAGCTCAATGAGCCATGTATTTTATTCATTCATGGATAACATTTATTTGCAAGTTGTAGTTTTTTTTAACTTGCAAATAATACATGAGTTGCAAAGAAATAGTAGAATAATAAAATCACCAATTGTCAATCATTTGGTTAATTTCCCCCATATCATATTCAGTCATGGAGATATCTTCAAAGTCTTCCATTTGGTCCGCTCCACTTGCTATCAAATCTTCAATCTCTTCCTCTTCGCCTTCCACCGCTTCTAAGTTTTGGTTGCGTCACTTCGATCTAATCCAATCGCGAATGCACACTAGTACTTGCAAGCTAAAACCAGATAATGAGTGTCTATGGTCTCCAATTTGTTGTCTTCCTTGGTAAAATGCACTCTCCGAAGTCACGGTTGATATTTGAACCTTAAGGATATCTCGAGCCATTCTTTAAAGTATCGAATGACTCGCCTTGTATTTCTTCCACCATGCTAAGACGTCCAAATCATCTAGTTGGTTGATATCCACATTTGGCTGCATCAAATAAAAGTGATATTCATCAAAGTTTGAATTATGAGAAGGAGTTGGATGTGAATGTAAAACTTTTAAATGCGACAAACCCGACAAACCCTTTTTGCTACTTTGAGAAGTAGTAGGGCGTGGAGCAACGGGTGTAGCATTTTCTTCCAAATTAGAATAATGACTAAAAACTTTTCTAAACTCGGCATCAATCGCGAGCTCGGCGTCAATTAAAGATGGTTTAACATCCTCTTCAATTTCTAAAAAGGTATAAATTTGATTAACCAATGCTCTAATATAAGACATTTTTAAACAAGGATTTAAAAGAGAACCCAATATAAATAAAGTTGGGATGGGAAAAAAATACTTCTTATATTTTGTTGTCATATTTAAAATAGCCGCTTGATAACCGGATTTATTTTTATACTCTTGTAAAACTCTAGCTATTTCCGCTAAGTAGGCTAAAATTCCGGTTACCGTAGGATAGAATTGTCTAGAAAAAGCAAGAGTTGCATTATAAAAAATTTGTAAGAGTTCAACACATTCCTTAACATCTTCCCAATCCGTAATATTTAACCAATCATCATTATTAATATTATATTTGTTGTGAACTTGTTGTATGAGAATCCTATACTCATATGCTTGTTGTAGTATAATGTAAGTGTAGTTACACCTAGTCTCAATTTCTACTTGAATTTTCCTAGGTCTAAGGCTATTTTCCACACAAGAATTCTTAAAATATCTCAGTTTTCCCCTATTAGCATTACAAAAAAGAAACGCAACCGCATTTCTAACTTTTTGAATAGAATTTTCAAAACACTCAAGACCATCTTTAACAATTAAGTTTAAAATGTGACAATTACATCTCACATGAAAAATATTTTTTAGCGGAGGGTTTAATCCCCTTTTTAAAAGACCAACCACCTTTTTATTATTAGAAACATTATCTAAAGCAATACAAATTGTTTTTCTATAAATGTTAAAAAATCTCATAATAGTAGACATTGAATCCGCTAAAAAATTTTCATCGTGACGACCTTTCCCTTCATCATATAAAAAAGCTATAATTCTTTTTTGCGTAACCCAATTATCATCAACCCAATGACAAGTAATAACAAAAAAATCTAACTTATTAAGACTAAGACCCAAATCGCGGTAAGAGAAACATTACAATTTAAAGAATTAAAAACATGACGCAAATAAAATCTATATTTTTTATACAAATCTATAACATCCGCTCTACAAGTACTTTTAGGAATACCCTCAAATAACGAATTATAACAACGTTGAATGTAAGTAACAAACCCCAAACCCGAAGGAAAGGAAAATGGTAAACAATCATAAGCTACCATTTTAGCTATTTCTACGCGCTCTTTTTTCTTGTCATACTAAAATTTTTTACTGGTTAGTGGGTCTATCGTCATTTGAATACCCCCACATTTGAACTCATTTGCTCTCCCCAAACATCCATATGTTTAAGTCTCATATGCTTATTTAGTGTACCCGTTCCACCATCCTTACTAGTTCCTTGCCTACAAGCAAATACTTGTCGACATATGGTACATTTAGCTATTTGGCTTTCCTTATCCTTAGTCATAAAATTCCAAATTTTAGCGGTTGGCTTACGAGTTCTAGGTGGTTTGTCTTGTGTATGTGATTGTGCAGGACCTGTATCTCCTATGGGATTTTCGGGGGCTTGTGTTTCATCATCATCATCAATTTCATTAAAAGTGTCGGTATAATGTTGTTGCATTGCCTCATGATCTAAAAGTGGATTATTTCCACCAACATCAATACCTAAATCAAATGTTTCGTTCACAAATGTTTCCTCATCAAACCCACCCCTAACAATACTACTACTACCGGCACCACGTCTAAATCTCTTCGCCATTATTAAATAGAATTAATTTAAATCACACTCAAATAAATCACAAGAAAATAAATTGCAACAAATTAAATTTCTAGAATTAAATTGCGTAAACTAAATGACGAAAAATAAAGATAGAGTTGGAACGAAGGTACTAAATTGCCGGACTAATTTCTAACAAAGTGAAGGCGGCTAGAATTGCAAATCCACCAAAGCTACTTCGGATTGTTGCAAAATCACCAACTCCACCAACAATATTATAATTGCAAAATTAATAATTGAAACTAGAATAAGACTTTATAATATTTAATTGAGAGAAATTTAAAGTGACTAATTGTTGCAAAGTAACTGTAATTGAGAGATTGAGAGAAAGAGAAGAGTGAATTGGTGTGGATTAAAATGAAAATGGAGAGGGGTTTATATAGGGGTGGGGGATCGGTTAAAGTGTTAAAAAAAAGTTTGGGGGGTTGAGGGGGCCAAAATGGGGGGTTTGGAACAGTTTGGCAACGACCATTTTTGCAAATGGACCGTTGGCCAACGGTCCAACCCATGTCCCAACGGCTACATTTAAAAAAAAAAAAAAATTCTGACCAGTTTAACCGGTTGCGGTCCCAAAAAAAAAAGAAACCGGACCGGTATATATTAAACGGTTGACCGGAACCGGTTACCGGTTAACCAGAACCGGTTGATGGGCTTAGAGAAATGTCATTCATCTCGACTATTTTATCGAATACTTGTTAGTTTTAATTTTCTGTCAGAATAAATATCGAGTAATTAAATCTATCAACTAAGACTTATATAAGAAGAAATAACTTAATATTTTTGCCTTTGCAAGAATTTAAACCTGAGACCTGATGGTTCTCCTCTTACTTCATTAATCACTCGGTCAAATTGTGAAGTTTAGATTTGGAGACCAAATTTACAAATATGTGCAAGTTGAAGTGTGATTTTGTATATTAAACCATGAAAATACATACATCCAAAAGTTGACTGAAACTTGGTCCACTGTTGCCTCCTAGACGAAACAAGTGCTGATTTGGTCCGTTAGCTTTCTTATCAAAACTGTTTACCAAATTTATATATTAATTACACCTAAAAGAAAAAAAAAAAAGAGGAGAGGCTTTCGTCGATTACGAGATTAAATGAACTGAGATTTTTTCCCCTTCCACCAATATTGAATTATAGAAAAAAAGAAAAAAGGTCTAGAAAAAGAATGTCACTTTGAATAAAGCATAAAAAAGAGAGAAGAACAAAATTCGGCTTAAATCATACACAAATTAAGCATCTGGAAGGAGAGATCTATGTCCTTTTCCAGTTATAAGACGTCCACTTAAATTTGCTAAATTATCGAAAAATCAAAATAGCCAATATTTGTAGTAAAAAAACAAATATCAGATGCAACTTTATGGAATATAATATATTTGCAACTTCTCCTTTTGTGGCAAATAGGTGTTTTTTTTTTGGTAAAGTCAAAAAAGACGGATATTCAACTTTTCTTTTTTGTTTTTTTGTTCATGAAAAGGTGGGTGGATGTTAGATTAGAAAACGAGGTAGTAAGACTCTGAAGGAAATTTGCATTCACCATCGTAATTCTGAATTCACGTGCAATACAAAATTTGATTTCAACTCTAATCATCAGATACTATAGTCATTACAACATGATTTTGGCCTTTTTAACTTAAGATGCAACTACAAAATTTTGATGATCAATCTATAGTTCATCTAATTTAGTCATGGATTTTCCACGAGCATAGGGTCTATCCCTTGACCAGTGCGGATCTAGAATTTTGAGTTTTATGAGTTCCGAATTCAGGAAAGGCATCTTACTGGATTCTAGATATAAATTATTTATACAATACAGAGTTTTGGACAAAGCTACTGAATTCTGCCAAACCCGTAACTACACCTCTAGCTCCGCCCTTGCCTCTGACAGATTAGATGAAGAATCACTATGGATCTTCTTTTTACAAATCCACTCTACTCTTTTCCTTGAAGCTTTTTCTTCTGTTTTCGCTTTTGTTCACGCAAACCTGTAAAATGGGAACATGACATTGATTATAGGAACCAAAGCTGGAAGATCAAGGCAAACAAGAAGATATCGATAATTATCTGAGAGCGGTGAGGGAATACGTTTTTTGGTGTCTTTTCTCTTTCTCTTTAACTCGTTTACATCTCTCCGCCTCTCAGCCATATTCTTCAAATCCAAGTTGCTCTGCGAGTGTAAAAAGTGGATAATAGGTGAGTTTAGGAACAGAAGTAGGCATATACAGAATATGCATACGTATTTAACGACTGTACTATTGAGATAGTACATAAACAACTACACTTCTCTATTACCTCTGGACCAGCACTCCTAAGTGCCTGGAGGGGCTCGACACAATCCTGACCAATAACAACCAGTTTCTTCCTGTTAACATCTCCGGAATTATTTGGATTTTTCTGCCTAGCTAATTCCTCCAGTTGGTTCTGAAGGAGAGGTGAAACACCAGCCTGAAAAGAAAAGCAAAACCTTTACACTTGACACGCGAAAAGATGGATGCATATCTAAATTAGAGCCATCAAAAACACCAAAGAGAAGGATTATGTTTTTCCCTACTTGTACCACTGTGAACATCATACTTATTTTTTTCAGCAAAGATAAACCACACCGACTTTTTTTTTTCTTTTTTCAGAAAGAAATTTTCTTCGACAAGAAAATTAGACATAGTAATAGCTAGTCTATTTGTCCCATATCATCTTTCACTTAAGAGAACAGCAGGCCTCTTGTCTGCTCCAGTTAGCTTTTTATGGAAGGATGGCTTTGGGGGAAAAGCAGTTATTTCAGGAAACATCACATTACTGCAGGACATCCCCCGGCTCCCCCCAACAAAAAAAAAAAAACAAGAAAGAGAAAGAAAAAGTGTCGGTTTTTTCAATATCAATGGACATCCAGAGTTGAACATGTTGCATAACCAAGCAGAAAGTTGATCATAGCACACCCTAAAGTCTCCTCATAATAAAATCTGCTGCATATGGGATGAGAAACATATATGGAGAAAGAGAGAGAGAACTCACCCCAGCCAAGTAGCGTTTTGAAAATGTTTTGGGTTGCAATGGCCGTGAAAGAAGACTTTTGAGTTCCTGCAGTTTCAAATAAAAAGTTCAATATTTTCACAATGTACAAAAGAGTCTAAGACCCAAAGTGGTTTGACCCTTCCCTGGATCCCGCACATAGCGAAGCTTAGTGCAGCAAGCTGCCCCTTTTTTTAGATATTAATATCAGAAATTTCATAATCAGAATGACCTCTTGTAGATTGGTTAGTTGAGCAGACGTGCTTTTCCTTCGCTTATGATTGTTCACTCTTTCCTCCTCACTATCATCCTCTTCCAAAACTAGTTCCATTAATTCAGCACTTCGCTCAAGCCAATTTTTCTTGGCCTTGTCCTGAAATAAGGAAACTAACAATGAATCCAATGTATAAATCTGAACTCAAGTTACAAGCGAGAAACAAAGGAAAAAATATTCTGGAACTTTAAGACCAAGTTACTTGCAGGATACAGAGAAAACAATTTGCTAAATAGGTTTTCTCCTTTAAATTGTGGACCCCACCCTCCATCAAATAGTAAGAATTTGTATAGCCGACCCCGACTTGCTCAGTGAAGTGTAGTAGTTGATGTTGTAAAGCCCACACCTGCGGAACCCCCTACCCAAGGGTGGAGCCCGTCAGTGGCGCTTTTCCACTTTGCTCTCTCGGTGACACGAAACACCAACCATAAGGTTGGAGGTGGAGGGTCCTTAGTCCTTACCACTAAGCTATTCCTCGTTTTTTTCTTTTTGGATTAGTGCAGATAAGTTAGTACACATTTTTGTAAGGAAACCAATCAGGGAGAAATTTCCGACTACTTTCAGCAGATTCTTAGTAAAAGAATGATGAATTAAGAATGTTTTTTGTCTACTAACAAATATGGTACGTTCCAAGAGAAGGAAAAAGTATCTCACTGCACTCTAGCAAAAAAATCCTCCTTTTTAAGCGCTTTATGGTAATTTAAAGCAGAATGGAATAAGATTTCTAAAAGGTAAAATACTTAATTTATCATAACCATGTTAATTTGTCCCAAAAGAGGAAAAAAAAAGAAGATAAATCAATAAGGTAGAAGTTTTCACCTAATTGTGCTAGATTCTTAGCAAAACAACTATAAAGGAAGAATAATAGCATCTTGACTAATTTGGTATCCCCTAAAGGAAACACAATTACATATCTTTACCCCTTCTAAGATAATGCCAAACAGTATGCTACATGCTTCCTAAAAAGGAAATTACAGATTGCCTAGTAACCAAGTTGGTATGTCCAAAAATATAAGAAGAAGAAGAAGGAACTCCGTGTGTATAATAAAGATGATGCTAATAAGAAGCAACTGGAAAACAAGATGAATGCTTTCACTTTCAAAAGCAAATATTGAGCCCGTTTGGCTTAGCTTATAAGTTGCTTATAAGCTGTTTTCAGCTTTTTTGAATGTTTGGCTGGCCAGCTTATAAGTCATTTTGTGCTTAAAATAAGCCCAAAAAAATAAGTTGGCCCGTTTGGCTTAGCTTAAAAAAAGCAACTTATAAGCTAAAAACAGCTTATAAGCTGCTTTTTTTAAGTCCATCCAAACAGGCTCATTATTTGATTCAGAAAACTCTAAAGGAGAACATTATCTGCTGAAGTGTAAAGGAAATTGCATTATCAAGAAAGATGCATTATAATCATCAGGAGTCACAGACTCGTGACCATGACACTGGAAGAAGCATTTTAACACTCAAAGATACATGGACCAGAAGATCACCTGAGAGTCCTTTCGTGAAATCTTGTCTATTTGACGTGCAAGGGATAATCGCTTCATAACTTCGGGCATGTATGACATTTCTAAAGGAAACCGCTTGAAGTTTTCCTGGAAATAACAACAGTATTCATTAGTGTAAAAACCACAGAGAATTGCTACTCTAATAGAGCTTTTCATAAAAATAAAGTATAAATGTAAAGACAGGAGGGAGATAAATTATACGCCTTGAAATGGGTATCAATCGAGTTAAGCATACAGCTACAATTAACCAACAGAGAAAGATAGAAGCAACAAATTGTAAAACAAACGAGAGAAGAGAACCAGTAGAAGCAGTCTTCCTAGAGAAACATAATGTCACTGTTTCATCTAATAATTTTGTATATAATATAGAACGAAATAATCGTAAAGTTAAAAACCTCAAGGAAGTATTCCTATCCTAGAAAATCTATACTTAATCGAGTCAACTTCCAAACTACATGGTTTCCTATCTTACGCTGTCCCCCACTCAAAGCCACCACTTAGAATAATTATTCTTTCATTTAAAGAGAATATGTATCCATCTAATGAGTATTTTCTCCTTCCAGTGGCTATTCAGAGATTACCTTTGAAAATGACTTGCATAAAGCAGCAAACTTCGAGGTATCATTTGGTGTGATTAGAGCAATGCTACACCCATCAGAATGAGCCCTAGCGGTTCTTCCACTTCGATGAACATAAACCTGCACAACAAATTTAATATATCGAAATTCCAAACGTTGTAACAAGCTATCAATAAGAAGGCACGCTACAAACTTACTTCAGCTGAATGAGGTAGCTGATAGTGAATGACGGTTCGAACACCCGGAATATCCAACCCTCTGGCTGCAACGTCTGTTGCAATGAGTATACCATGTGCTTGTCCCCGAAACCGATCAATTGCCTGCATTGAACAGAATGGCTAAGAAGAAAAGGCAACAGAGCATATAGTAAAATACATTTTAGTATTTAGTGTTCGTGAAAAAGTAAGGCGATCGGACAAGACAGAACAAAATAACATATTTCGTCTTCTCAATTGGAGAATGAAACAATCTCATAGCAAGTGTAAACATTGTCCCGACTGCATATAGCGGGTTGCAATGTTCTAGCAAGACAAAAGGAAAAACTAGTAACATAGGCATAATGATACAACAATGTAAATATCCCAGTTTTAGCACAATAAGCACTAGCAATCCCTATTAACCTGAAAACAGTACCTTTGCTTTATTTCTGGTTTATTTATGTTGTTTGATTTTTTTTGATAAGGTAAATAATTTTATTGACAGTCAGGGAATACCGTACACAACATATACCAAAAAGAAGATAATGTACACCAAAATATGGTTTTCAACAAAAGATATCCAATCCTCTATACAAATAGGGATCTCAAAAGTACACCAGATGCCCTGTTTGTATAGAAAATTTGATGTCTTTTTTTAGGATAATAGTTTTGTGCAGGTTCCGGGGGTCTTTCGGAAACAGCCTCTCTACCTCCCAAGGTAGAGATAAGGTCTGCGTACACTCTACCCTTCCAGACCCCACTTATGGGATTACACTGGGTATGTTGTCGTTGTGCAGGTTCACTACTTTTATTGTTTACTGCTATTGTACGGCAGTTTGTCCCAAATCAATAAATTATTACTTTATCTAAAGTTATTGCATCTTCCGGTACCAATTTGTCAACTTATTTGAGAGCAGATTATTGGTGTACCATTCAAAAACCACTAGTCTGAACATTTCCTCCTTTTCTCCCCAAAAGAAGGAAATTTCAAAGTAAAGAAAAGGAGCATAACCTAGTATGGAAAAGAAATCATGAAAGTGACCTTAAGTCGGGCTCTCTGCTGCATCTGGGCATGAAGTGTCCAGACATTGACGCCAAGGATCCGCAAGAGGGAGGAGATATGACGTAAAGCTGCAATGGACGTACAGAAGACAATTGTCCGACCTCGTCCATGAACACTCAAGATGTAATACAAATACCCATCTTTATCTTCTTCCCTGCAGCTGCAACCCAATAATGGATGATCGATTTCATACCAGGTTAGCATGCATTGTCAAAACAAGAATGAATTTACAGCAGCAGAAATATGTGCGAAGCTTCAGTTTAATATAAAACTATAGCAAGTAAAAAGGAAAGGGTATCTCAGACGAAATATATACAAAACTTTCAGATTTTGGGCAAAGGTTAAACTTCACCAGCACAAAGCACAAAAAATCATCGAAAACGTGTTCAGAAAGCTGAGGTGATGTAAGCCCAATGTCGGTAAAGTTGGACAAAGTATATTGAGCAGAAAAAAACAGCAAATACCAACTTACTCTATAAATGACTCCTCGAGCTTGTTGGCTAGAATTGATGCATTAGTCAGATCAATTATTGCAGCATCTGCCCTCATTCCTGCTCTCTCAGACAGAGTTTCTATTGAATTCAACTCATCGTTTGCTTTTGATTTTTGAGATCCACGCTTTAGTTTCTTCCTGAAATCGGCAGACAAAGCAATGGTTGCAGAAAACACAAATGTTTGCCTTTTCTTTCTTTGGACACTGGAAACTGTTTCACAATTTTGTGATTTCTGAGAATCATCATCAGTTGATTTACTAGCCATAGGAAGCATGTCAACTATAGACTGCAACTCATGGAAATGGCCGTTTTCTATCATGCGATCGGCCTCGTCCAGCACAAAAAATGACAGTGAGTGTAACTGCAGAGGCAAAAAGAAATTAATAACATCCACTCTATAGAAAGAATAGAAACATGGCAACACATGTTTTTGTATAGTTGGGTTATCTGGAATGAAAGGAATAGACGATGCTTTGATGGGATATCAACTACCTACAAATCTCTAAAAGCTAAATGCCTCATGTTCTGCATAGTTGGGTTTATTTATCCCCTTTAGATTCCCCTGTTAACTTTCTGAACTTTGTCAGCTCTCTGTCCCTTAACTAGCTATGTAAAGGAGAGCTGACCCTTTTGCTATTCTACTTTTATAACTACTATGCATAATGCCTGCAATGAAATCATTTACTTCATCAAAGAAAATGTTTCACTTTATCCATAACAAATGTGGAATTACTGGCAAGGACCATTCAGATTATCAGGTCTCATGAGAATTGACAACCACTAATTGAGGGACAGTTAGTCTTAAGGACCACAATCCCTCGATTTGAAGTTATCCACACTTGATAGCAATTATTAAGCAAACCAGGTAATCTACACACCCAGTGCACAACCTTATTAGTCTTCACATTCTACATTCGAGTAAAACTTCAAGCGGTCGCAACACAGGGTTCTGAGGGATGCGGAAACAGAAAAATAGTTTTCTATTATGAAAAGAAAAGGTCATACAAAAATCTATTTCATACATGAAGAGGCAGAATCAACTCTTTCTATCCTTTCCTGCTTAGCCAACCGATCATTCTCTTTTTTCCTTTTTTCTCCTTCCTTTTTTCCTTTAGGCTGGGGAAGAAGGGGGGGATAGGAAGAGTCACCCTGTGAAACAAGCCTGTTATGTCATAAGTTGGCACTAACCTCCACGAGATGAGTTTCACCACCAGACATAAGTTCCCAAAGCCTCCCCGGAGTTCCAACAACTATTTCAGGCCTTGTTCTCAAAAGTCTTTCTTGCTTTTCACTTGACATTCCACCAACTATAGGGACAACCCTAAAATTGGAATGTCTTGCTGCTTCCTTCAAATGATCAGTGACCTGGAGAAAAGGAATTATGATAAATTTAAAGAGAAAAAAAGGATAGGCAAGAAACTGCAAAGGAGAAGCCCCTCACAATGTGCAATCAAAATGAGTTGCAGGGAACTAGCCCAGCCAAGTCTAAAGAGATAGATAGCACTGGCAGGCAATATAATGGGGGGCATGTGCATAGTTTTCTTACTTTCTGTCGATCGCTTCATTATTGAATAACAAAAGGAAAATCCAACTACGTTAACAAGGACTGCAATGTAAATAGACATGAAGTCCGCATTCCATCCTGAAGGACTTGCAACAGGAAAGTAACAGCAAATAGGAAGACAGAAACTTAACATAGTAAATCATAAGTGAAGCACATATTTTCTTCCTTTTTTTTTTCTCTGTTTTGTTCCCCTAATGTTGGTTGAATAAATGGGACTACAGAGAAACAATTTCCTGAACTTGATGCACCTCGGACTAAGCCTCAGCATCGATACATTTTTGTTTCTGTGACATTACCACCTTCATCTTCATCGGAAGAGATCCTGGGTGATTACTTGGCAATGTTTGCCGCCAACAGCATGAAACCCAGAAGGAGAAACTTGCCAAGCGGCTGCATTTCTACTACTATACATATTGTGAACAAGCATTTGGGGCCAGAGACATGCATACATATATTTATATACATACATATATTTTGTGTGTGCGCGCGTGCGCGTGCGCGTGCGCGTGCGCGTGCGCGTTAGATATCTATACACATATGTATATATTCTATTACAGGTGTCTCGGCACAAATACAAACTTCTTTACAGAATCTATGCTATGTTCAGAACAAAAACTAAATGGATGACAAGATATCAGCATTATATTGAAATAATAAAGGAACTGTAATATGAGAATCATCACACCTGAAGGGCAAGCTCTCTTGTAGGAGTAATAATAAGAGCACGAATAAGACCTGTCGGAGCGACTTTTTCATCCAATTCTCCATTTTCTGGAAGCTGCCTTTCGGCCTTTTCTCGCTCCTCAAGCAGACGTTGAAGAATGGGCAGACCAAACGCTAGTGTTTTCCCAGAACCTGTCTCTGCGGCACCCACAACATCCTGGCACACAAACCAACCAGCATAAATATCATTGTATATGACAGCTTCTCCAGTGAAATACCTTGATTTTTATCAGATAGCCAACCTTTCCTTGGTGAGCAGCTGCAGGAATACACGCTTTCTGTATTGGTGTGGGTTCTTTGAACTTGAGCGCATATATCGATTTCATGAGCAGTGGATGAAGTCTCAGCTCATTCCATGCATAATATTCATTTTCATCTATTGAATCTTGTTCTTCAGTTTCATCTATTGAATCCTGTTCTCGATCATCGTTTCCATCGGTGACTATTCGAGTCAAATTTCAAAACCAGAATTAATGCCAAACCATAAGAGAAGTCTTCAATGTGACATCATATTGCAGTGATAAAATCTATGGATCAGGCACTAGTCAGTCGTTCTGAAAGATTAATTAAGGATAATTTCGATCTAGGAGCCATTCCCAATCTCTATTTTTTCTGTTTCAGCATCTTCTTGATGCCATCAATACAACAATTACTTCATCAAAACTTAAGGATAATTTCAACTGCAACATTAACTTATACCAGTTTCTTGACCAATAAGAATGGATCGATCTACTCCAAACTTGTGCAACTTAACATTCGCCATATGTTAAAACAGTTAAACGGAAATAGGCCAAAAGTTTCTACTGAGCACCAAAGAACATTGCACGTGCAATAATAGAATTTTTAAAAGCACTTGTAGGAATAGAATTATAGGCAAGTTTTTGTCCTTTTTATTAACTAAAAACATGATGAATGATCAATACATTTAGCAAAAGAATAACATATTCATCTCGCACTGATCTTTGCATTTTTCCAACATTCAAGCAGAGCTAAACTTTCTATTTTATAAACGGCATTGAATTAAACTTACAAAACCATTCAAGAACCCAAGATACAGAACTTAGCTTAGTGGAACAATAGGTCACAATATCGATGCACTGCACATCCAGTAAAATAACTAACAGCAATTAAATTATTGAAAGATTCGCCAATGTGATTAAAGGTTGTCTCTGCATTGACATTGAACTTTAAGTTAAATGACTTGTCCAGAATTTAAGAAATTACGAAAATATCCACAGATGCAATGAAAGAACAAGTTTGCATTATACTAAACTTGAAAATTGAGAAGCCTTTACAAAAAGGAAAATATCAGATTTAAATGCAACACTAACCAGCTGATGACTCTTCATCTCCTTCAACTTTATTTACAGCATTATTATTAATCTTATCCTTCTTTTTCTTCTTCTTCTTCTTGTTCTTTTTTTGTTTCGGTTCCTTTTCCACCTCCTCAATCTCCTCTTCATTCTCATCCTTAGCTTCAGAATTCAATTCCTCATTCTTGGTATCTACTTTCAGTTTCTTCGGTTTCGTCTTGCCCTTTTTCTCACTTTCTCCATTTGATTTGGCAATATCCAAATTGTACTCCGATTCATCGATCTCTTCAAGAGATAAAAAACCTACACCCAAACACCCCAACCTGTATAAGTCCTTTTGAACCAAAAAATTTTTGTGCTAGCCAATCCAGATTAACAAACACGCACAAGTTTCAACTAACAAAAGGAAAAAAATCAACAGAACAAAAGAAAGCTTAATGACTAACACAAAATGCACAGTATTCAAGAAAGCTTACATACCGAATAGTTACTGTTATGTTAAGGTTTGCAATCTCCTAGGATGTACAACTGCTTAAATTCTCAAAAGTACCCCTAAAAGAAGTTAGTTTAAATATTTTCCAAAAGAAAAAAAGGCAAAAAAAGAGACAATCTTTTATCTCTGCCAAGATAATACATCAGCAATGACAACAACAACGATAACTCCAAGTTGGAGTTGGCTGTATGAATCGTCAATGCTTGGGCCCTTAATATAGCCCAAAAATTCAATCTGATATTTTCCGACAGAAAATATGCAAAAAATTGAATTTCGTATTTGTCGCCCAGAGAAACACATGGTAAAAGTTTCAACTTTATCCAAGTAGAATATGTATTCAATAGTGATTTTCTCTAAAACTATCAGAAAAATTCAACAAAACTGTTCCTAAGAGTGAATGCAAAGGTGCAGTAACAAAGAAGCCTCCTTCGAGCTCATAGGGGCCATTTTCATTTACATAATTTATCTTTAGCCTGAAAATTTCTATCTTTTAGTCTTCTCCAAGAAAACATAGACTAAAAATTCAATCTTCATATTGTTGCTAAAAAGCTCAACTTCAAACAGTAACAATATCTATCCAATAGTGTGTTTTCTCTAAAACTATCAGGAGAAAAAAAAAATACAACTGATTCGATGTGAAAAGGCAGATAAAACATGCTAAAAGTTTTCAACTTTATCCAATAAGAATTCGTATTCACTAGCGGGCTTTCTCTAAACCATCTGAAAAATTCAAACGGAGAAATAAAGTGGCTTCCTTCGAACTCGTTCCAGTCCATCTGGTCTAAATTATTTACATTCCCCATGAGAACATAAGCTAAAAATCCAATCTTTATATTGTTGCTAAAAGTTCAACTTTATACAATAACAATCTATATCCAATAGTGGGGTTTTCTCAAAAACTATCAGGAAAAAACCAACACAGCCAATTCATTGCAAAAGGGAAGAAGAAAATAAACCTCCTTCAAGCTCGTTGGAGCCAATTTCATTTACATAATTTATCTGTAGCCTGAAAATTTATATCTTTTAATCTCGCCCAGAGAACATAGTCTAAAAATCCAATCTTTATAGTGTTGCTAAATCTTCAACTTTATACAATAATAATCTATAACAAATTGTGGGTTTTCTCCAAAACTATCAAGAAAAAACAATACAACTGATATAATACAAAAGGGCAGGAAAAAAAAAAAACCTCCTTCGAGCTCGTTGACACCAAGAGAAAACATGCTAAAAGTTTCAATTTTATCCACTAAGAATTTGTATCCAATTTGAGCTAAACTATTTATCTTCCCCAAGAGAGCATAAGCTAAAAATCCAATCTTTATCTTGTTGCTAAAACTTCAACTTTACACAACAACAATCTCTATCAAATTGTGGGTTTTCTCCAAAACTATCAGCAAAAAATCAATACAATTGATTCAATGCAAAAGGAAAGAAAAAAAAAATCCTTCCAGCTCCTTAGGCTAACAAAATTCAATCTTTAAGTCTTTCCCAAGAGAACACAGACTAAACAAATTCAATCTTTAATTATTGCTAAAATTTCAACTTTACACAATAACAACTCTATCCAATAGTGGGTTTTCTCTAAAACTATCAGAAAAAACCAAAACAACTGATTTAATGCAAAAAGGAAGAATAAAAAAGAAACCTCCTTCAAGCTCATTAGGCTAGAAAAATTCAATCTTTAAGTCTTTCCCAAGAGCATATATGCTAAAAATCCAATCTTTATACTGTTACTAAAACTTTAACTTTACACAATAACAAACTCTATCCAATAGTGGGGTTTCTCTAAAACTATCAGAAAAAAGCAATACAACTAATCAATGCAAAAAGGAAGTAAAAAAAGAAACCTCCTTCAAGTTCATTAGAGCCAATAAGAAAGGAAAAAGCATCATCTTTCTCTGTAAGTGTTGGATTCCATTTAAGTGAATTGATTCTTTCAAATTCTTCAGATTCAACTCTGTTTCTTTTCTTTTTGTTTGGTCTTTTCTTCTTATCTAATGATTGAGAAGCCATTGTTAAAGAGGGGAGAGGTTCCAAATTTTCTAACAAAGAGAAAAAAAGAAGAGAGAAACAGGGTTTAACGATTTTTAGGGCTCTACCCTCATTTTTTTAATTTTAATTTTTTTTGTTTGTTTGTTTGTTTGGAAGTGATTGTATTTTATTTCTTTTGATGATAAATTACAAAGACCTCCACACTTGTTTCTGATAGTTACAGATACGTCTCTTTTAGTTTTCGGAATGAATAGTGAGACCCTCTCACTAAATTAAGTTATATGAAGGGTGTCTGTATAAAGAGAAATGTTTTTTCTTAAAAATAAGTCTTTTTTTTTTTTTTTTTTTTTTTGTATTTGGTATACAAGTTGAAAAATGTCAATTTAAAAGTATTTTCATGTCTATTCTTGAATTGTTCCCTGGTACACATGTTCATGAATTATAAGTTTAATTCAAGATTTAAAGTAAGTACTATTTAATTTTTAGAAGGCTGCATATAAAATTGCAGGCTAATATTAATGATTTTAATTTGAAAGTACAAGTAAAATTTTTGTTTCTCCAGTGTCTGCTAACTCTGTTTTTGGACAAGTATTATCAGAACTACTTACTCTAAAATAATAAGATTGATGACACTCACAAACTAACCAGAGAAATGATTTTTTTAGCCTAATATAAAATTTTCTTTAATTTTTTCGATTTAATTTGTAAGAGAGTAAGAAATCTCATTTTCTCGAAAGTTACTCGGAGCATAGCTCTAAATGTTTAGTAATTCTATTTTTAGTTTCAATGCATATTTATCTAACTTCCTACCAAAAAGAAAAGAAAAGACATTCCATCTTTGTATCCACAAAAGCATAAAAGCACTCATTTGCATCATGCTTCATGACAATCTTGTCTTCTTCTCCAACAAACCAACCGTAAAACTCATTATTCACTTCCACTTATCAATGCCACTTGTATTCTTCCTAATCACATAACCCATTAACATCTCTCTCTCTCTCTCTCTTTATCACTAACAAAAATATATTACATTACATTATCTGTGAAAATAAATGCAGCTTCTACTTTCAAGATCTTTCCTTTTTTTCCATCAAACAAGAACTTTAACAATGGCTACATCAACTTCCATTTCTCTTTCTTCAAAACCCCGTATTAAAGGTGTTGTATTTGACATGGATGGAACCCTAACGGTTCCTGTTATTGATTTCCAGGCCATGTATAAAGCTGTTCTTGGTAATGATGAGTATGTTGCTGTTAAATCAAAGAGCCCTTCTGGTATTGATATTTTGCATCATATTGAAAGTTGGAGCCCTGATAAGCAACGTAAGGCTTATGAAATTATTGCTGATTTTGAAAAACAGGGTCTTGATCGCCTCCAAATTATGCCTGGTATGTAAGATTGGGTAAAAAATTGAGTCTTTTTTGAGTTTCTTGAGGTTATGATGTTGGTTAATTGGTTTTTGTTTTGTGGGGTGTTTTGGTATTTTGATTTTGGTGCAGGTGCTGCTGAACTTTGTGGGTTTCTTGATTCTAGGAACATTAGGTAAGACTAAGTTATAGCTTGATATTTTTCTCACCTGCATGAAATATATGGCTTAGAGTTAGCATCTAGTATGGCAAAGTAGAAGTTGTAGAGTTTGGTAGCTCAAGCATTTTAAAATACAAATTGTCTAATGGGATTAAATGCGTTCAGATAAAATTCATATAGCTGAACCCAACTACTTGATTCAATCAAGCTTGCACCTTAAGGATAGAAGATGAGCTCCCACTTAATTTTCATTTATGATGTAATGTTCCTTGTGAGCTACGAGAGCTTTTCTCTATATTTAGTTCCCGGTAACCAGTTTGAGCATTTTCCTACATCAAAGTAGTTATCTTCACTCTTTCTAAAAAAAAAGTACTAGTTATTCCCCCCCCCCCCCCCCTCTCTCTCTCTCTCTCCCGCCTTTGACCATCCGTTTTGTAGTGCCTATGTCATGGCCTAAGGTCTCATGTGCCTAGTTTTGCTTGTTCAATCCCTATCTTTGCTTATTATTTGAAAAGTTGCCATCTTGCGGCGTGGGTAAAGTTGAAGTGCTTCTTAAGACTGCTTGAGGATGCAGATTGGCCAGGACTTCCTTTTTAAACCAAGAAGTCCGGTGTTTCCAACTTCGACTTGAGGATGCTCCTCTACCCTTCTCCAACTAAATACCAGACTTGGTTCACTAGTCAGGATCCATACTAGTGATGTATGCCTACTACACATTCCGCATTTTACTACCTTCGCTAGTGAACCAAAGCCATGAGATGCAAATTGGCCAGATTTTTTTTTTCTCCATTTTATTTGAGTATTTACTACAATATAATTCCCGAGGTAGCTTGTTTGGAATCGCTCGTGTATAAACTTCTTTTCCAATTTATTGGTCTTTTAGACTTCTGTTTTGTATTGTTTTAGGATGCATCGCTTATTTTTTTGATAAGGTAAGTATTTTATTAACAAATGGGGAAGTCCCCGTATACAAGCTGTCTACCAAAAGAAGAGAATCTACACCCAAATATGATTCTTAACAAAAGAGATCCAATTCTCTATACAAATAGGGACCTCCTAAGTACACCAAAAGGAAACTAGAAATAAAACACTACTTTGCAACTTTACAAAATCTTGCTCCACCCCTTCAAATGCCCTCCTATTTCTCTCTTTCCAGATGACCCACATAAACACTGCTTATTGTTTTCTCCTTTTTGACTGTCATGAGGATGTAGCCAAATTATACTCCAATTGTTGTTGGAAGACTTATCAAGCTTAATTGTGTTGTAACAGAATGCTTTCTTTCTTTGGATAGGTAAGTTTTTTTTGTTTTTTTCGAAAGATGGTGTTCTTTTATATAGATTCATCACAGGCCATTTGGATAGGTAAGTTGTGACAGAATGATAAGCAATATCTTATATCTGTCAAAGGCATCTTACATTATTTTGTGCCCTTCTGTTGACGGATTCCCTTGGACCACACTTTTGATTTGATGAGAAAAATGACATATTCCAGTTAAGCTCCAGAAGCTGAATTATCACAACTCTGATAAATTAGGTAGAAGGAAACAGTTCGCATTTCTGTGTTACCTGTTCTGGATAGATTTGATGTATGCTTCCCTCCTTTTGAAAAGTAATAATAATGACTCATTGTAATAGAAGAAGGAGATGTTATTTGACAGTTTAGATGTTTCTGTCACTTGGGATAATAATTTAATTGTTTTGTGAATTCTATTTCAGAAGGGGGTTAATCACTAGAAATGTCAAAGATGCAGTTGACTTGTTTCATGAACGCTTTGGAGTAAGTTTTTACCCTTTTCAGTTAAATATTGAAAACAATTGTTTTGGCATGAGTTTAATGTTGAGATTGTATGCTGGAAGCCAGTGAATAAAGATAATTGGACTTCCCTGAAAGAAAAAAAGCCCTGCTAGTTCTGTAAAGGGATGAAACAAGAATCATCACTGCATAGGAGAAGGAAGAGGAAGAACATATCTTCTTTCTTACACTTTAGTTTGAAGTAAAGGCAAATAGGAAACCAAAATGGATATTCAACCTAAATTTATGATCTTCACTCTTTAGCACAGTCAGAGGATCGTGAGTTGCTGAAAGTCATTGCCATGGATAATTGCGCAGTGTGGTGGCGGATATCTACGTTCTTGTAGAATAAAGGGCTGCTCAACTAGAGGATGTATGGTTCCCGTCACAATTTTGTTGCTCTAAGCTCCAGTACCATTTAGGGGAAGGACGTAAAGACAGTTGTTGAGCTAACAAGAAGCATGATAGCATGCTCAATTCATTTCTTTTTAGGATCCGCCTTGTGGCGACATAAAGATTTAAAAGATAATCAGACACTTTTTGTAACTTGATTTGGAATTCTATGCAGCTCAAACATGTAACAAAGTGAGGAAGTAAAGGTTGACAATATCCTCTTTCTTCTGCTAGCACAATTTAAGGGTACTATAAGACTAAATCTGTAAATGATATTTCAAAGAAAATAAGAGACCATCGTTCATTAAAAGAGCATGTAAACCTAGTAAAACAAATAGAAATACGTGTGGAGTCCCCTGAATTCATTTTCTCATCAAAAGTGAGAAAAGAACCATAAAAGGTTAAATTGATTTCTTGATCCTGTTTTGTCTGGGGTCTGCCATAGGTAGCTCACTAGTAATAAACCTCTGCAAAATCATTTTGAATAATCATGTATAGAGAATTGGCTTCAAATATCACTTTTGTTTCTTTTAGGACTCGAATATCACCCAACTATTACTATTTTCCTCAGAATATACTAAACACACAAAACTCTCCTTCTCTCCTAGTTGGCATGCTATCACATAAAATTCTATTTTTTTTTAATAATAAACTTATTTAACTCATTAAATCCATTTAACTCAACCCAACCCAACCCAAACCCATTTAACCAAACAATTAATATTTCTTCCTTTTTAGTTTGATTTTGTTTTTTTCGATCTATATATTGATACTCGTTTACTAGTTAGTAGTAGTATTATTTTAACACTATAACTGAATTCTAGAATTTTTTTTTGATTTTAACACAGAAAAACAGTGGACGCACCAAAAAAAGAAGATACAAGTACAGTGGACATATATTTATACGAGATATCTCTAATAATATCTCGTGCCAAAATTAAAATAGTTTTTTCTATTCCCTATAGAAAGAGAAATAGTAATGTTTAGTTAGATTAAATAATTGATAAGTTATTAAAGAGCAAAACCAATGAAATTACAGTTTGCGGGTTACCGCAAGCAACATCCGAAGAATTTTCTTTTGTTCTCTTTGATATTCTTACCATTAAATAGATAAGTTAACTTTGATGTTTTCTTTATGTTTTCTAATCTATTTAAATGGGTATAAGACATGAGTTGGTTGGTTAATGAGTTTGAGTTGGGTTGAGTAAAATGGAGTTGATGAGTTAAATAAATTTATTATTAAAAAAATAGAATTTTATGTGACATGAGGTGAGGTGCCATGGTGTATGTTATTCGCGGATGACATAGTCCTGATTGACGAGACTCGCAGCGGAGTTAACGCTAAGCTGGAGGTTTGGAGACAAACCCTAGAGTCTAAAGGGTTCAAGTTGAGTAGGACCAAGACGTATTTGGAGTGCAAGTACAGTGATGTAGTGCATGAGGCTGACGTGGAAGTGAAGCTTGGCACCCAGGTCATACAGAAGATAGATAGTTTCAAGTATCTTGGGTCTATTATACAAGGAAATGGGGAGATTGATGATGACGTCACACATCATATTGGTGCAGGGTGGATGAAATGGAGGCTTGCCTCCGGAGTGTTGTGCGACAAGAAGGTGCCACTAAAACTTAAAGGCAAGTTCTACAAAGTGGTGGTTAGACCGACTATGTTGTATAGGGCGGAGTGTTAGCCAGTCAAGAAGTTTCACGTTCAGAAGATGAAAGTGACGGAAATGAGAATGCTGCAATGGATGTGTGGGAACACTAGGAGCGATAGGATTAGGAATGAAGTTATCCGAGACAAAGTAGGAGTAGCCTCGATGGAGGATAAGATGCGGGAAGTGAGGCTGAGATGGTTTGGGTATGTGATGCGGAGAGACGCAAATGCCCCAGTGCAGAGGTGCGAGAGGCTGGCTATGGACGGTTTCAGAAGAGATAGAGGTAGGCCGAAGAAGTATTGGGGAGAGGTGATTAGACAGGATATGACGCATCTCCAGCTTACCGAGGACATGACCTTAGATAAGAGGGTATGGAGGACTCAGATCAGGGTAGAAGGCTAGTAGGTAGTCGCGTTTATTCTTTCTTGCGAGTAGCTGCATTGATCTTTAGTTTCTTGTCCCTTGATTTCTGCGAGTAGTTGTTTGCATAGAATGGTTTATCATGGCTTATTCACTTTCGTTGTTTTCATTTTCATAATTGCTTTGAATTGTTTGCCTGTATCTAACCTTTCCTATGCCTTTTCTTGAGCCGAGGGTCTTCCGGAAACAGCCTCCCTACCTAAGGTAGGGGTAAGGTCTGCGTACACTCTACCCTCCCCAGACCCCACATTGTGGGATTCACTGGGTATGTTGTTGTTGTAGAATTTTATGTGACATGGCATGCCAACTGGGAGAGAAGGAGGATTTTGTGTGTTTAATAATTAATATATTATGAGGAAAATAGTAATAGTTGGGTGATATTCTAGTCCTAAAAGAAACAAAAGTGATATTTGAAGGTAATTCTCAATACATGGGTGACCTTTTAGGGAATTTACTCTAAGGAATAGTCTTCAGACACCGTTCACTCCACGGCTCTTAAATCCATTTCTTGCTTGTTTTTTAGTGGTCTTGCAACCACAAAATTTTCTAAGATGCTCATGCCTTTCTATTGATATGCAAAAATCCTACATTTTGTGATGCAACACGTCGTTCCAGCATTTAGGTGGCCATGCACTTTCTGAGATATTGGAATAGTGGTTGATTCAATGGAGCTTGATTTGACTGGTCAAGCTCAACTTCGGTTCTGTGTCTGAGTAGATAATTACTGTACCATGTAAAATTTTGACAAATAGTAGGATGCGCTGGGAACCAGTTATCAGTGCCATTATGGGATGTTCTCAAAGAAGGTTCCGCTCAGGAATGATATTGTGGAGGAGTTTGCGTTCTGGATAAGTTGTGCAGACACCGGGAATTTAGGAAAGAAAACACCTTAGGCCCAAAACTGCAGTGACTGAAAGGTTAAAGCAAGGAAATAATACTGAAACAGTACAAAGCCTGCAATATATAGGTTTTATTACTTCAAAAAATTTGTCCCCGCTGTCTTATGTGTAACATTTTTACTTATCCTTTTAACATTCAGAAGTAGAGCCCCCCATGGCTTTGGTCTAGTGGTACGAATGCAACATGTGATGTGTGGGTCGTGTACAAGTTAGAATATTGCCCCAGACAAAAGCTTGGTATTTAAATGGGAAGGGGGTGGTCCATTATCTACCAAGTTTCGAACCGCATGTCACTGGCCCTGGGGAACTTTTCGGTTACAAAATGAATCACAAGAAGGGAAAAAGGAACAAGCCTTCCAATCTTTTCTGTGTTCAATCTGCACGGACGATTTCTGCGGATATTGTGTCTTTGGAAGTTTAAGATGGTGTTTGGATTGGAAAACAGTTTAGGGAGAACTAGTTTTTGGAAGGTTTATGGGAAACAGTTTAGGGAGAACTGGTCTCATTCTGAACTGAACATCTCTGGAAGGAGGATCTCTAGAATGCATAGTTGTGTCTGAGTCCAAAAATGAGTGAACAAAATACTTCTTTTTTATCCTATTATTTAGTATCTTTTGAGAATGAAAGAATAAAATCTCATTTGATCTAAATGTTCTGGCTCCTCAGAAGCTTGAAGTGTAGGAAGGAAAAAAAGGAAGCCTGAAATCTGCGTAGATTCTCCAGGTGTTTTACTTATGGTTAATCTTTTGAGGAAGGAAAATATGCATTTATTTTTATCATTGTTCTCTTGTTTTTTACAAAATAATGATTAGGCTGGATGTATGGAGTGTAGTTCAAATCAGATGTTACAGTTTCCTCTTTGGTTCTTGGAAGGCTAGTCTATTCCCTCTAAAGGGTGTTTGCAATTTTTCTATTCCATGATTTAGCTCAAAACTATGTTTAATACACAATAAAATTAGATTTCTCCAGTTAGCAGTTCGTATTCTTGATATGTGATGACCAAAGAAGGGAAGATTAAATAATCACTTTCTGAAAGCAGGTTTAAGGGGAAGTCTGCCAGAGATGCTGCTAAACTTTTTTAGATCATATCTCTTTATTTGAGAAGGATATCTTATTCATCTATAGTGCTTTTTAGATGGATCATTTCAATTGCCCTAAGCCACAAAATGAAAAGGATACAACAACAACATACCCAGTGTGATCTGGGGAGGGTAGTGTGTACGCAGACCTTACCTCTACCTTGGGAAGGTAGAGAGGCTGTTTCCGGGAGACCCTCGGGTCATAGCAAGATGAAAAATAGGCACAAAGAAAAGGGCAAAAAGGCTAGTTTTGTTTTGCAATCTCTTGCTATAAATTTGTTGGCTATTCTCATCTTTGGTTGACAAATCTCTCCATGTCTGCTATAATATATATGTCACCTCAGCTCATGCTGTTGATGTTTAGACTGGTCCTTATTATGTATACCATATAAAGTTTATGTTTAGAATCTCTTTTGGTGATACAGGTGAAATTTTCTCCTGCACTGAGCAGGGAATATCGCCCTTACAAACCTGATCCAGCTCCATTGTTGCATATTTGTTCAACTTGGGAAGTTCAACCTGATGAAGTAATGATGATCGGGGACAGCCTTAAAGATGATGTGAGTTCCGCTCTCTTGCAAATAGCTTGACTAAGTTTTCATCTAAATTCATAGTGGTACTAATGAGCATTTTGACTTGATATTACTTTGTACTTGGCATATGCCAATAGAATAATGTTCTAGTTAGTAATCGTAGTATTTCTTCTGTAGTTCCTTGTCCGTCCGTTTATGTTACTATCTAATCACTTAGCATTTTATTTTATTGTAGTTATTGTTCCTTTTCTTTTTGACCCGCTTTGATATTGCTTTATCTTTTTTCCAAATTGCTTTGAATTGTTTTTCCTTGAGCCGAGGGTCTTATTGGAACCAACCTCTCTACCTTCCAAGGTAGGGGTAAGGTCTGCGTACACTCTTCCCTCCCCAGACCCCACTTTGTGGGATTACACTGGGTATGTTGTTGTCGTTGTTGCTGTTGGTATCGAGTTAGCATAGTTCCTGCATCGTGACACTCGAACTCTTTCCTGGCTATTTTCCTGCTTGAATTACTTCTACTTTTGCTTTATTCTTTGTAGTTCTTAGCATACGAGCTTTTCCTCTCACCTCTAAGTAGTTGCTTTTATGCTTTATGTAGCCTTGTGGATTTTTTTTCCTTTCATGCTCGTCATTAGAAAGTCATGATAAAATAGGTGTTGTGACTTGTGATGAAAATTTGGTGGTTTGATATTCAGGTTGCTTGTGGCAAACGAGCTGGAGCTTTTACTTGCTTACTCGACGAAACAGGAAGATATGATGCTCCAGAATATGCAAACGTCGAACACAAACCAGACTATAAGGTGTCTTCTCTTGTTGAGGTTCAGTCACTGTTAGAAAGAGATTTTGAGCTGACATCTTGATTTCTCAAATATTTGGAACTCCTGCCTGCCTGAGCAGCGAGATATGGTTTACCCTCGTAAGCCTCCACATAGTGTTTGTGCATGCATGTTTCTTTTGGCTACTGTAGGCTTATAGTTATTAGATGCAGCTTTGCTCAAGGGAGCGGATCTTTGAGATGGCAACGAGGTGTTTGTTTTTTCAAGCCAAAATGGGGAAGATTAGTTTTTGTTTGCTCTTGGTGCTACTGGTGATTTGCAGAGGCGATTGCTTTTTATGACTAGCCAGGTTAGTTAGGGTGAACTGTAGGCAGGGCATATTCATGAGACTATAAATGAATTTTGAATGTAGTGTTCTTGTCACCTATTTGCTCCTGATGGAACTTAGGTAGCACAGCTCTTCCAAGTGATCACCCTCTTATTTCTTCTTCGAATTCCAACGATTTATCAATGTAGTAGCTAGATTCCATAGGATTAATTGTACTTGTCAATGCAAAGTTTTTCTTTATATTTGAGAAATGAGACCAAACTGGTCTGAGAGTTATTTGATCAGCTTCTATAATTGTTTTTCAAAATTTCCTAGTCCATTTCATCAATTTCAGCAGCAGATCAAATTGCATAGTTCATGTGTACATTGGTGAATGGACTCTTAGAGCTTTTCGTAACTTTCTTGGGAGTCATTCCTTTTAATGAGCCTGTTCCATAACTTGTTTCTGACATGATTTGGACGTCCCTTTGCTGTTGTGGTGGTGGAGTTATTTTCAGGGTAAGCGTAGTAAAATATTCATCTTTTATCTTTGTGATCTTTTCTTTTGTTTTGTTCTTCTGTTTTTGGGCTGAATTTAATTACTGATGCAGTGTTATAATGGTGAGCTATTGCAGCACAGAAGGCATCTATCTTCATGTTTGCCATCTTATTCAACCTGAAAGAGTGTACTTAAAACATAAGATACAAATGGGTGGATCATTTAGTCGAATTCAGTTAGCAGTAAACATTTTGTGTTATATTGAACTAGAAGTGAACCACTTTTCAGTATTTAGAGGACTATCAGTGGGAGGACTATATTGAGTTCTACAACATACCTCCTTTTTTATTTTTATTTTTTTTTATTTTTTTTAACTAGGAACTATACTTGGCCCTTTTCTCCACTCACTCACTACCCATCTTTTTTGGGACCCTTTGGTTCGCCTGCAAGTTAAATGGGAATTATAATGCATAGAATACAACAACATATCCAAAGAAATCTCACAAAGTGGGTCTGGAGAGAGTAGAGTGTACGCAAACGAGTCCGCGACTTTTCTAGCACAAAAAAAAAACACAAAAATAGGTTTTCGTGCGTGAAAGGACCAAACTGCACATATTGAACTAGGTCACGCACGAATTTAGTGCATGAATGGGGGCAACAAAAAGCCACCCCGTCCTTCCCCACCACAGACCCGACAGTGAAGCCCCACCCTCCATTAACGGCAATTTCAGGTGGTCCTGAAGCCCGAAATCGCTATTTTGTTGTTGTTTTTCAATCCAAAACTCAATATTCTTGGTATATTGAAGTGCAAGAACAAGTCTAAGGTTAGATTTTGGAATAGAGCGGCGCAGAGCTCATTTTGAAAACTCAAAAACACCTTCATTCTAGGTATTTTACTATGAATTTTCTATTATATCACCTTAGGTGTGTGGGAGGGGATTGCGCTTTTTTTTTTGCATGTTATTGGGCAGTCCATGGTGACTGCCCCCCCCCCCCCCCCCCTTTTTTTTAAATTTGTTTATCTATTGTTAATTTGTTAATTATTTATTACTTGTTTATTTAGTATTTGTTAATTGTTCAATTAGCGACTTAAGTATTTATTAATTGTTAGACTAGCTATTTCAATTGTTAGACTGACTAATTATTTATTTAGTTTTTGCTAAGCCAATTGTTTATTTGTTAATAATTTCTTAATTGTTTCATTAGTTAATTAATTGTTTATTTGTTAAATATATGATAATAATTTATTAATTTTTTGATTAGTTACTTAATTGTTTATTTATTAAATATATGATAATAACTTGTTAATTATTTGATTAGTTAGTTAATTGTTTATTTATTAATTATTTATACTAATTGTTAATTATTTGACTTATTAATTTTTAATCTTTATATTTTAGAATTGAAAACCCTTAGTTTAGGATTCATAACCCGTAGCTTAGGATTGAAAACCCTTAATATAATTTTCGATAAAAGATTACATAACTAATATTACTTGTTAATGATTTATTTAAAATACGTAAAACAGATGGGTCACCACAATCCTCAATAAAATTTTCGATAAAGGATTACATAACTAATATTACTTGTTAATGATTTATTTAAAATACGTAAAACAGATGGGTCACCACAATCCTTAATAAAATTTTCGATAAAAGATTACATAACTAATATCACTTGTTAATGATTGATTTAAAATACGTAAAACAGATGGGTCACCACAATTCTTAATAAATTTTTTGATAAAAGATTACATAACTAATACTACTTGTTAATGATTGATTTAAAATGCGTAAAACAGATGGATCACCACCCTCTTGATCCGGGGCCCTTCGACCGAGAGTTATTGTATCTTCAGCCCGAGCATAGGTCGCAACATATATGGACATCCGACCTGCAGCCTGAGTCTCAGGTCCGTACCCGGTTAGGGGACTCAGCATGGGAGATCTTAGCTGCTCGCCCCCCACATCCTCGTGTCCTAGATATACTACGTCGGGGCGGTATCTACCGGTGCGTCGAAGTTGGTCGGATACACCACGATACGTCGCTAGTGACGGCATTGATTGAGAGGTGGCGACCAGAGACGTACACATTTCATCTCCGCACCGGTGAGGCTACCATTACCCTTCAGGATGTGGAGGTCATTTATGGGCTACAAGTTGATGGACGCCCATTGTATATTAAGGAGCCTCCTGTGCTGCCGCCTTACCGAGATGAGTTGACTAGGCTCGCCGGTTTCGCGGCTCTGGACGGTCACATTTCCGCCCAGAGTCGGCTTTTGTTATCGGCCCTTTACGCTCACTTGCGCCTCACAGACATGCAACATTCGATTGGAGAGGACACGCCTCAGGCTGATGTTGACCGACGCGCGCGTCTATACCTACTCATCATATTCGGGGCCATCCTGTTCCCGAACACTTCGGGTTCGCATTTGAGCTTGAGGTATCTTCGGTATATCGACGATCTCGCCGAGATAGAATGTTATAGTTGGGGCGCTGCTGTGCTGGGCTACATGTATTGAGGATTATGCCGATGTTCTATGGGCACGAGGGTAGAGGTCCCTGCATTTTGCTTGCTCCTTCAGGTAATATATATAAGTGTGTAATTAAACACAAAATGTATTTTTTTAAAACGACGACTGATAAAATATTTTTTAAATGACTATATCAGATATGGGTGTGGACTAGGTTGAGACATTTTCAGCCCATACCAGCTGACCCTCCCGCTGACTATCTTACTGTGCTGATGCCATACGCGCGGAGATGGTCGCGAGGCGTTCGCTGACGTGCGGAGACGCATCACAGCTTTCTCCCGTTTAGGGATCAGCTAGACTGCATGACGACGCAGATGGTATGTTCATATTTTGGATCCACATGCTAGACCACATAGCTACTATTTTAGTCTTTTATTGTTAACTAGTTCAATTCTTTTTACAGGCTTTCATATGGACGCCGTATGATCATATTTTGGATGAGCTGCCGGCGTTTTGTAGGGCTGGTCAGCACATGTGGATGTCGCGGTGTCTATTGATACATATGGATATCGTTGAGTATCACGCGCCCGACCGCGTGTTACGGCAGTTTGGGTATGTACAGAATATACCCGCGGCTACGGTTTGGGAGCATGACCACTATGCGAGGGACGAGCGTGCGGGCGTCGATGATGCATGGCGACTCTATATGCAGCAGCAGGTCCAGAGTTGGGATGTGAGGATGACGAGCCTAGCGGTGGTCGGACATGACACTCCGATCCATGTGTAAATTGAATGGTACATGCAGATCACTCGCATCATTATTGCCAACCTCTCTAGGCATCGTCCAGATGGCCTAGGATATGTAGCTCTCGCAGGAGTGTACGAGGCGCTGGTACGGACCGTTTAGACGATGCGCTATGAGAGCACTATCCGTACGGAGGCCCCCGAGACAGCGGAGTATGCAGCACAGATGATTGAGCTTGCCGAGACTGGTATGAGACAGGCACATGACTTTGCGCGTCTCCATGAGCGTGTGCCCGCTGCCCCACCTGGGGCAGCAGGTGGTCGTGGTCGCCGAAGAGTTGGTGGTCGTTGTAGAGGTGGTAGGGCTGGCAGAGGTGACAAGGCTCCGTCGACTTCAGAGATTCCGCTGAGTTTTTATCAGCCGGCGACTACAGATATCCCATCGACTTCTCATTCCAGGCCGTTGACTTCACAGACGCCTCTGTATACGCCGGAACCTTTTTCAGATTATGTGACCTGGCCTTCATTTCCATATCCAGTAGTTCGTGATCCACAGGGTGAGCGGCCGGTTCGTGATCTACAGGGTGGCCTACATCTGCACTTCGACGACTCCATGTTTGAGGACTTCATATTTGATACGGCACCATCTGCATCTCCTGCACCGGAGGCTGCTCAGGAGCCTTCTCACCAGGCATTTCAGGAGGCCGTCGACACACAAGTTTGATTTTTACACTAAAATAAAATAATTTATTAATTATTTGTTTATTTCAGGTTAAATCTAATCTAAATTATTTATATATTATTTCAAGTTCATTCTGTTAGGTGTGGAATTGGCCAAACAAGTCAATTCTTTTGTTCACATAGTCGTGATGTAAGCGCTTACCTCATAATAGTTGTGATGTAAGCGCTTACCTCATCATAGGAAATTCATTCCTATAAATAGGTAGCTTATGGTTCATTTGTAAGATATCATCAAGATCATTTGCTAAACACATCCCAAAGAGAGAGAAAAAAAAAATCTAAGAGAAATACTCTTAGTGAAAGGCCTAAGTAAGAGAAGGTCTTTGAGAGAATTTTCTGTGGTAAAATTCTTGAGTGTAATTGGGATTGGGGTTGTGAGGTTGAGTGTTGTAAACACTTATAATATTTCTTCTTTAATAAGATCTGCAGCAGCAACGTGGACGTAGCTCTCACATTGAGGGTGAACCACTATAAATCTGTGTGTGCTATTTATTCTTCGCTTACATCACGGCGTAAGTAGGTTCTGTCTAAGGAGGTTGGTATTTAAGTGGTCCAGCTGTGACCCTCCAATCTTTCGTGGGAACCTGCTTACAAAGGTCGGATTTGGGATTCAAATCCTAACAACTGGTATCAGAGCAACAGGTTGTGTTGTGATTTAGAAACGATGGGAGGCGAAGATGGTACGACGCACGGCATCGGTAAATTCGATGGTGCAGACTTTGCGTTCTGGAGAATGCAAATTGAAGATTATTTATATGGCAGAAAGCTTCATGAACCTCTGAGTCCGAAACCAGAGGAGATGAAGCAAGCAGATTGGAATCTCCTCGACAGACAAGTTCTGGGAGTCATTCGGCTGACGCTGTCAAAGAACGTTGCTCACAATGTGGCAAAGGAGAAGACCACTGCAGATATGATGAAGGTATTGTCTGACATGTATGAGAAACCTTCGGCAAATAATAAGGTATTTCTCATGAAGAAACTATTTCATCTAAAGATGATGGAAAATGCTCATGTTGCTGCACACGTAAATGAATTCAATACCATTGTAAATCAATTGTCATCGGTAAAAATTGACTTCGATGATGAAGTGCAAGCTCTAATTTTGTTGGCATCCCTACCAAATAGCTGGGAGCCAATGAGAGCAGCGGTTAGCAATTCTATCGGCAGTGGCAAACTAAAGTTCAACGATGTTAGGGATCGTATCCTTGCTGAGGAAGTGCGCAGGACAGATTCTGGAGAGGCATCGACGAGTTCTGCTTTTAATGTTGAAAACAGAAGCAGAAATTATGACAGAAACTACAACCGAAATAGGGGCAGATCGAAGTCAAGGAATGGCAGGGGTCAATCCAGACCAGGACGAACATTTGAGTGTTGGAACTGTGGAAAACCAGGTCACTTCAAGAAGAACTGCAGGGCGCCGAAGAAGGAGGACAACAAGGGGGCTGGAATCAATGCTGCTACGGAAGACATTGGCGATGCGTTGTTGTTATCGGTTGACAGCCCGATAGACTCTTGGGTGCTTGATTCAGGAGCGTCCTTTCATACCACCCCACATCATGATATAATGACAAACTACGTGGCTGGGAATCTCGGCAAAGTTTATTTAGCCGATGGAGAGCCGCTGGATGTTGTTGGCACGGGAGACATTAATTTGAAGATGTCAAATGGATCCTCGTGGAAGATTACTAAAGTTAGACATGTTCCCAAGCTGATGCGAAACCTGATCTCAGTAGGTCAGCTTGATGATGAGGGATATGATCTCAACTTTGGTAATGGGTCTTGGAAGGTGGCGAAAGGAGCTATGGTAGTTGGCCGAGGAAAGAAGATTGGCACTCTCTACATGACGGCTAACTGTCGTGATACTGTTGTTGTGGTTGACAACACAAAGAAGACAGATTTGTGGCATTGTCGGCTGGGGCATATCAGCCAGAAGGGGATGAAGCTGTTGGTGACAAATGGTTTAATTCCGGAGTTGAAGACGGTGGACCTTCATACGTGTGAGAGCTGCATTCTCGGAAAACAAAAGCGAGTAAGCTTCTCAAATGCAGGCAGGGAATTGAAGGTCGAGAAGTTGGAATTGGTGCACACAGACGTGTGGGGACCTACCATTGTCCCCTCCCTTGGAGGATCACACTACTACGTGACCTTCATTGATGATTCAACCAGGAAGGTATGGGTTTATTTTATGAAAAATAAATCTGATGTGTTTAGTGTATTCAAAAGATGGAAAGCCATGGTCGAGAATGAAACAAACCTCAAGTTGAAGTGTTTGAGGTCCGACAACGGCGGAGAATACACTGATGGTGATTTCAAACGGTACTGTGCCGATAATGGGATCAAGATGATGAAGACTATTCCTGGAACACCGCAACAGAATGGAGTAGCCGAAAGAATGAACCGAATGTTGAACGAGCGTGCTCGGAGTATGAGAATACACTCTGGACTGCTCAAGACATTCTGGGCAGATGCAGTCAATACTGCGGCCTTCTTAATTAACCGAGGACCGTCAGTTCCCTTGGATTTCAGAATTCCAGAAGAAGTCTGGAGTGGCAAGAAGGTAAATCTTTCATTTCTGAAAGTGTTCGGTTGCTTATCATATGTTCATAATGATGATACGGCTAAAAGCAAGCTTGATCCAAAATCAAAGAAGTGTTACTTTATTGGCTATGGTGACACCGAGCTTGGGTACCGATTTTGGGATGAACAAAATCGGAAGATCATCCGAAGCAGGAATGTTGTCTTTAACGAAGAGGTACTGTACAAAGACAAGCTGCAAAAGAATTCAGAATGTCAGGACAAGGAATCAGAAATAGTCGATTTGAGGGACTTTCCGGCACCTGAGCCGCAGCCAGGTACAACCGAGGCAGAGGAACAAACAATCCGAGAAGCTGCTGATGAAAGTGCTGATTCTGAAACAAATGAACAGACGCCAACGCCAATCACAGAGTTGCGTAGATCATCCAGGATCAGGAAGCCGCTTCACAGGTACTCTCCATCCCTCAACTACATTCTACTCACTGATAGAGGGGAGCCGGAATGTTATGAAGAAGCAATGCAAGTCGATGAATCGACTAAGTGGGAGCTGGCAATGAAGGATGAAATGGATTCACTATCGGCAAATCATACATGGGAATTATCCAAGTTGCCAAAGGATAAAAAGGCATTGCAAAACAAATGGGTTTATCGGATAAAGGAAGAACCCAATGGAAGCAAGCGTTATAAAGTAAGGCTGGTTGCAAAGGGATTTCAACAGAAAGAAGGCATTGACTATACGGAGATCTTCTCTCCCGTAGTCAAGATGGTGACTATCAGAACTGTTCTTGGGCTGGTAGCAAAGGAAAATCTACATCTGCAACAGATGGACGTGAAAACTGCATTTCTTCACGGTGATCTAGACGAGGAAATCTACATGCGACAGCCGGAGGGATTCAAAATCAAAGGAAAGGAGAATCTGGTGTGCAAACTTCAAAAGAGTCTGTACGGACTAAAACAGGCTCCAAGACAGTGGTATTTAAAGTTTGACAGCTTTATGAAGAAAGCTGATTTTTCAAGGTGCGAGGCAGATCACTACTGTTACTTCAAAAAATTTGAAGACTCGTACATGATACTGCTACTCTATGTCGACGACATGCTAATCGTAGGAGCAAACCTACAGGAGATTGATCGGTTGAAAAAAGGGTTATCGGAAGAGTTTGCAATGAAGGATTTGGGAGCTGCAAAGCAAATCCTTGGGATGAGAATCGACCGAAGCAAGGAGGGCATCAAACTCTCACAAGAAGAATATGTGAGGAAAGTTATCAAAAGGTTTAACATGCATGATGCCAAGCCAGTCAGCACTCCCTTGGCTGGACACTTTCGGTTGTCAAAGGATCAGTCGCCGACAACCGAGGATGAGAAGAAGCAGATGGACAAGATATCTTATGCATCTGCAATCGGTAGTCTTATGTATGCAATGATATGTACAAGGCCAGACATTGCACATGCAGTGGGAGTTGTCAGCCGATTTATGAGCAATCCGGGAAAGCAACACTGGGAGGCTGTGAAGTGGATATTCAGATATCTGAAAGGCAGCTCGAGTTCAGCTCTGTATTTCCGAAAATCAAAAACAGGATTGCAAGGGTATGTTGATGCTGACAATGGTGGTGATATTGATAGCAGAAAGAGCACATCCGGGTATGTTTACACCTTCGGAGGTACTGCAATCTCTTGGGTTTCCAAGTTGCAAAAGATAGTAGCTCTCTCTAGTTGTGAGGCTGAGTACGTTGCTGTGACGGAGGCCACAAAGGAAATGATGTGGCTACAATCTTTTCTGCGGGAATTGGATCAGGACCACGAGGGAAGTGTGTTATATTGTGATAGCCAAAGCGCCATTCATTTGGCAAAGAACCCGGTTTACCATGCTCGAACGAAGCACATACAACTCCGGTACCATTTCATTAGATCAGCTTTGGAAGATGGAGCGCTAGTGCTTGAGAAGATCGCAGGGAGTCAGAATCCAGCAGACATGCTGACAAAGGCAGTGACGATAGACAAACTGAAGCTATGCTCAACTTCAGTTGGCCTGCACGAAGTATGAAAGTAGGAAAGAGCTGCTGCATCGATCAAAGTGTGAAGACAAATTAAAATTAGTCTTCAAGTGGGAGATTTGTTAGGTGTGGAATTGGCCAAACAAGTCAATTCTTTTGTTCACATAGTCGTGATGTAAGCGCTTACCTCATAATAGTTGTGATGTAAGCGCTTACCTCATCATAGGAAATTCATTCCTATAAATAGGTAGCTTATGGTTCATTTGTAAGATATCATCAAGATCATTTGCTAAACACATCCCAAAGAGAGAGAAAAAAAATCTAAGAGAAATACTCTTAGTGAAAGGCCTAAGTAAGAGAAGGTCTTTGAGAGAATTTTCTGTGGTAAAATTCTTGAGTGTAATTGGGATTGGGGTTGTGAGGTTGAGTGTTGTAAACACTTGTAATATTTCTTCTTTAATAAGATCTGCAGCAGCAACGTGGACGTAGCTCTCACATTGAGGGTGAACCACTATAAATCTGTGTGTGCTATTTATTCTTCGCTTACATCACGGCGTAAGTAGGTTCTGTCTAAGGAGGTTGGTATTTAAGTGGTCCAGCTGTGACCCTCCAATCTTTCCTGGGAACCTGCTTACAAAGGTCGGATTTGGGATTCAAATCCTAACACATTCCACTGCGCCTGTGGACCCATCTCCTGCATCGGGCCCCACTCAAGAGACCGTTGAGGAGCCAGCTCAGGAGCCCTCTCACCAGGCATCTCAGGAGGCCGTCGACACACAAGTTTGATTTTTACTCTAAAATAAAATAATTTATTAATTATTTGTTTATTTTAGGTTAAATCTAATCTAAATTATTTATATATTATTTCAAGTTCATTCCACTGCACCTGTGGACCCATCTCCTGCACCGGGCCCCACTCAAGAGACCGTTGCGGAGCCAGCTCAGGAGCCCTCTCACCAGGCATCTCAGGAGGCCGTCGACACACAGGTTTGATTTTTACACTAAAATAAAATAATTTATTAATTATTTGTTTATTTCAGGTTCATTTTAGAATAAATCTAAATTAAATTGTTTATATGTTATTTCAGGTTCATTCCTCTGCGCCTGTGGACCCATCTCCTGATGAGATTGACGAGGAGCCATGTTATGAACCGGCCCCACCGCCCACCGTCATTTCCCATAGAAAGCATGTTATGAACCGGGGTCCGGGTCGAAAGAATGGAAGGAAGGGAAGCAAGGATGATCATGCCATAGAGCTTGTACAGATTAAGAGGAGGAAGGGGGATGGAGATGATGCTGGTGGTGGTGGGGTTAGCCTTAGGCCTAGCCGAACTCTAAAGGTTCCCACTTGTGGGATCTGAGATTGTGAATGCTATAAATAAAGTGTACATTTTATGTTATTATTTTCTTAATGATAATTAGTTATCTTAATAATAACTCGTGCGACGGATTGAAAAAAACGTGATTTTAGTAGGTTAAAAAAAAGTAACCTATTAAATTTGTGCGTAAAAGTGAAAGTGAAAAAACTTAAAGTGTAAGGATAATTAACCGTTCACGCATAGAGGGGGGGCCTGTTTTATGGTTGCCTGCTTCACGCACGAATTTCGTGCGTGAAAGGCCCAAAGTGCAGTTTTGCAGTTTGGTCCTTTCACGCACGAAATTCGTGCGTGAAACCTATTAATGTGTTTTTTTTTTTTTGTACTAGTTTGGTTCAACTTTTTATTTTTTTTGTACTACTTAAGTCGCGGATTCGTACGCAAACCTTACATTATCTTGGGAGGTAGAGAAACTTATAATGTATAGACTATTCATGCGGAATAATAATATCAGGATTTTTATGCAGAAATTGCTTATTCTAAAGTTTTTTTCTTTTTGTGTGTGTGTGTTTAGTTACTCTATTCATATATTCCTATTTCACATTTTATTTTGCATAACATATGCATAATTTTTTATATAGCAACTTATACGAGTTTTAGCAATTTGTAAGTTATGACGGACTCTGCGTATACTTGTGCAAGATTTTATTAGTATGAGATTATTGTTTTCAATACGGTAAACCAAACCCTTTGTGTAAACTACTATGTTCTTAATATTGCCCCACCTTTGGCTCTTCAAAATTCAAACTAACTAGAAAATTAAAGGGAAAATTAAGCTTTGAGTGTCTACTGGGGCATTTAGTTTGCGAAAATCAGTCCAATAATCAACTTCTTACCCCAGTTAACACTCTCAGTCATCTAGTTCATTGATTTTAGCCGAATTGTTCTTTTATTACCACATTGCCTAATCCAATCCAAATAACAAATTCGTCTAATAGGCCCTATAAATGAAAATTCTCAAATAACGTGGAATAAGGGAGTATGTGATACTTCTCAAGGAAAAGCTTTATAAGGGCTGGCTGAGTGGTTGACTATATGCTACTTGAAGAGCTTTGAAGACATAAATTTGAGAAGAGCCAAAGACATTAACTCGATAAATTATAACGTAACGAAATCATTTAATTCCAAGAACGTTTATTTACTTTTTTGTTTCAATTGAACGTAGGATAAAAATACTTTTCATTATCTTTTTCTGAAAGATATTCTAGAATCGGATTTATTTCCTAAATAACCACATATGATAGTACTCCTATGATGATGCTATTAAAAACAGAAAGCGGTTGTGGCCCCTCAGTCGTTGATATATTATAAGTTTGATCCTCATAATATATGCCTAAATATATTTAAACTTTAATATGTTGAAAAATATTTTTTTTATCCTTTATACAAGAGATGTGTTTTAGACTATTTTTGAAACTTTTTTTTTTTTGGGTAAATTAATTGATTATATTACCAAGTGAGAATTACAAAGCAGGAAAGAAAAAAAACAAACAAACTGGACAACTCCCAGCTTTGCAAGCAACTACTACAAAATACCACCTTTATATCAATCAAATTACACAAGCTCAGAACATCACAAACAACATGCTAAAATAGCCAAACAAGTAACTGAGAGAATTTTAGAGTATGTAACGGTATGGTTAGTCTTGGTTTCAATCTGCCCCTGAGAAGCACATCGTGGATAATCTGTCTCACTAGTACTGTGAAATCTCTGGACTTTCCTTGAAAAATTCTTTAAGATAATACACAAATAGTCAGATGATGCAATGGTATATAATTCGTCAAATTTGTGAAGATTCATTATGAGTAAAGGGATCAAACTTACGTATTTCATTAACTAATACTAAATGTCCTCAGTCAAATATTAAAAAGATCAAAATTAACATTTAGTGATATTGGAGAGACGGAATGTGCAAATTGTTAGTCAATTTGTGATGACTAATCAGTCATCACAAGCAGAGACACCAATATCACATATTTCAATTAATTAAATGTTAAATATGCTTAATCAAATATCAAGGACTAAAATTAAAAAAAAAAATCAATATTTGAGGACTAAAATGTGAAAAATTATTAAACTCAACCGCTAAGCAGCAAAATGTCGTTATATAACTGGCGCGCATTCATCATTTCATCTTCAAGAAATCAGTTAGAAAGAAAGAAATTACAGTTCCAAGAAACAGAAAACATATCAAAATATGACTTACAACATTCACAGTTCCTCCACAGTCCACCACCACCACCCTTCTGTCACTACCACCGCCACCATCTCCGGTGAAAAAACAGAAAACAATACAGTGTCTCTAAAGAGAAAAAAGTCTCATTCACCACCACTCTCTTCTCCTAAAAGAGTCACTCTCAATTCACCAATTACTGCTTTTTCACCCTTGTCCAAAAGGGTGTCTGCTAAATCACCTTTTTCTACCAACACCACTAATGCCACGGTGGCACCACCATTACCGCTATTTTCAAGATTCACAACAACAACACAGCCTAATAGTATCAAGAATCTGCGCCGAACACTCTCAGAACCACCAGTTTTTAAATCTTTTACTGACTTTTGTCATTACATCAATTCACAGTCACCAGAAAATGACAAGAACATTAATTCAATCTCTGTGAAATCGCAGCGTCTTCCTAGATCAATTTCTGCTCCCACTGATGCTGATATTCTGGACGTGAAGGTGAGATATTGCACGAAATAGTGTTTAAGTTTACTTATTATTCTTTTTTGTGATTAGTTCAAATTCATACTGTAGTTACTTTCTTTGGTTGCATTAAATTTGCAGGGACAAAAAGAGTTATTAAATGAACAAGATACTACTGCTCCTGATAATGAAGAGAGTAACAGTGACAATTCTGAGGTTTTTTTTTCTTTCTTTCTTTTCAGAGTAATTTTGCGTGTAGGTTTTCTTGGTTAATTATAGTTTAAAGATTTTCGATGAGATAATTGCTACTGTATTATGTTTAAACATGAATCTAGCGTCTAAATTAATCTTTATAAGTTTCTTTTTAGTTTTTGGTTTAGTAAGAAAGAATTTTTACTGCAATTTATTAGTTAAACTTCTTTGTTTCTCAGCTGAACATATCGTATTTACTCTTTTTTTTCTTTCTTTCTGTCGAAATGTTATTATTCTGAGGTCTTTTTTTTTTTTTTCTTCTCCTTTCACAGTAATTTTGCATGTAGCTTTTCTTCGTTGATTATCGTTTAAAGATTTTCGATGAGAGATAATTGCTAATGTATTTTGTTTAAACATGAATCTAGCGTCTAAGTTAATCTTTCTATGTTTCTTTTTAGCTTTAGGTTTAGTAAGAAGGAAGTTATAATTCTTTGTTTCTCAGCTGAAAATATCGTATTTCTCTTTTTCCTTCTGGCGAAATGTAATTAATATTTTAATTCGTTGGGTAAAAAATTTGCAGACATTAAAACAACTTACCAATGAAGATACTGCTTCTGATAAAGACGAGGACACGAGTAACAATTCTGAGGTCTTTTTCTTTCTTTGATTTTCACATTAATTTTACTACTATTATTTTCTAAACGTTACTATCTTGATGTTTGTGAATGTTGAAGTCGAGCTTAAAATTCTTTATTCTTGAAGTTATTTTCTGAATTAGAAAAAGTATTAGTTGCATTTCAAGATGAGTGATTTTCTTGGTTGATTACAGTTAAGGGCCCTTTTTTAATCAAATTATGTTATTTAAGTATTTCAAATACCGAATTATTGTATAAGCAGACACTTGGTTGACATATATATTTTCAAATATTTGATATTCAATATTTGAATAGTAGATATTTTCGGGTCTGTTTTTTGTGTTGGTCTTTATATTTTTGCTCCTCATAACAAATAACTTTTGTCGGGGCATAATTTTATATTTTCGCATAGTAATATCGCACAAGTTATGTTCCATCTTAAAGAACTTATGTCCCACTAGGCATAAGTTTGATTTTGAAGGGAAAAAGTTAAAGACCAGCCCATTTGAAGGGCAAACCCTCCAATTTCTTGGATATTTTCAACTTAGAGTTGCAATTTTGTTTTAAAATCTAGCATCTAAATCTGCCTTTTCTTTTCATTTGTTTCAATTGTAGAAGTCTTAAGGGTGGAAGCTGGTGACATGGCATGCATGCATGGAGATCTTTCAATCGTCACAGGAACTGTTCATAAAAATAATATTGACCACGTTAAATGTTAGTTACGTTTTAGTGAAATAGTGGCTCTTCTAGGGTTTTATTTTCTTTGCTCTTCTAACTTGTTATATCATCTTACAACAGTTGTATAGTGTTGCTAATTTTTTCTTCTATTAATGTTGAGAGGTGTGTCAAAAGCTAGGTGCATCAGATCGTGAAGCACATTAATTAGGACTAGATAATTGTAACATTTCTTAAGTTGCAGTTATATGGATGATTTGGGAGCTTTTTGATCATGTTATATACTATATGCCATGTTCTCCTTCGTTTGCCACTAATGCACTAATAAAGAGCAGCCAAATAGAGAACTGTTTTTGCTAGGAAATTAATTTTGAACATATTTCTCCTTTTGTAATATCGTCACTTCACATGAATTATTGATCCATAAAAGGCCTTGTATTTTGTAATGACGTATGTTAATTAGGCACTACATATAACTATCATTTTCTATCAAAATAAAAGTTATATGAATGATTTTTTCTATATTTTGACTTAATTACCTAGAAAAGAAACTATTCAACTAGGAGGTATGTTACTAATAAGGTGGTTTGTCAAACATCAAGTTTTTTGTCCTTCCTTTTTTAATGAATGAACATGCATGTTGGTCTTCCCTAGAAATTAGGAGATCCAGGAGCAAGTGGCCAGTAAAGAGGAATTGTAAGGAATGATGAAGAGGATGATTTATATATTTGCTTTGGTTTTGCATTGTTTATAGGGGAAATAAAAAATTATACTCCAATGAAAGATACAGCCAATTAATGATGCATGGATTGCATGCGTTTGTAATGGATTTTAATAATATGTTCATGGCGGAGTATGGATTTGTAGTCAAACAAAGTGAACAGGGTGTGGAAGGAATATTATAACATTGCCTATATTATGCATGTGTCTTTACATGTGTATCATGTACAAAATGTGTAAGTCTAGTGTCGACTCAAGATGCATCTAGAGTCTCACTCTCGACTCAAGATGCATCTTTCTTTGGAGGATTGTTATAAGAGAAATTAACTCTAATTTGTTGTGGGTAAACACCAAATTAAGATATAGCGAGATGATTGAATTTTTTTTTGTAGCACAACGCAATAAGTTTCAAATCTAACTTTTGAAAATGAATAAACCTGTGATAGAGAGTGTTTTTCCCCTCTCAATTATCGAAATACTTGTAGTTATATGTTATCTATAGTTTCAACATTAAAGTAGTGATTATGTTAAATTAAAAAAAAATGCTAAAAAACGTGCTTATTATTGCAGGAAGAGCGTCTGATTAGATTAGCTAAATTAATTTATGTTTCTTAATCAAGAACATACTCCCATCACAAAAAGATTATCTTAGTTACTATTTGAACAATTTTTTTTATCATAATTTTTTCCAATACTTTTTAAATATTTTAATTTGTTTACTATTGCAATTTATAGTACGTACTTTCTAAATATATGATTTTTATTTAAAAAATATTAAATACTCTATGTCCGAATTTCACCCCGAACATAAATTAAGTCGACAATAGTTCCGAATCACGACAATTATTTTTGAGATGGAGGAAGTATACCACATATATTAAGTCAGTGGTCACATGTCCAGATGTCACAGTCTTCTCCGTTGATTACTACGTGTTTGTTTTTAAGGTCCTTGCTTATATTATAGTTTCACCCGTTAATCCCAAACCTTTCAATATCACCACGCGCAACTTTCCACTAAATTAGGAATATTAAAAAAAGAATTTCTTTTAGTCTGTCTCATACGGTCATACCACATACACTAATTATGTGCGATTTGTTTCATAATAATTATGATTCTTTTATTTTCCTAAAATATAAAAGAAAACAGATCTAGATAATTGGATTGGACTCCTCACTGCTCTCCATTTTTCTTAGAGTCCGCAATTTTTGTAGGATAAAAAAAAAGTTAACTAAACTAACAAAAAAAAAAAAAAAACATAAGTAGATTTCACGTATTAATTTAGTGTATGAAAGGATCAAACTGCAAAAATAAGAGTTTGGCATGAAATTTGTGCGTGAATGAGCCCAAAGTCAATTCTTGAATACCTATCACCTCTTTTTTTTTTTTTTTTTTTTCTTTCTCCTTGAGGGAGGGTTTGTGGTGGCGGCAGAATGAGGGGGTGGGGGGTATTGAAACTAACCTAGTTGAAAAATGAAACTTAAAGGTGTGAACCAAAGTCAATTCTTGAAAGGAGAACAGAATGGTGGAAGGACCGGAAAGTAACAGGATGAAGAACCACCTTATAGACTAATCATTAGATCTAGATATCAAGAACTTGTTTTTGAAAATGATAAAACTAAACACACGGTCATCATTTGCCTTTTTCAAACCCCCACTTACCTTCTATCATTTGGATGGGTTAGTTAATCGATTACAAGAAATCCAACTAGTTCATGTTCCCTTTTGTCATTTTGCACCCTTAACAGCACCGAAGGAATAAAGATCAATCATTTTTTCCCCATAGCATTTTTTTAATTCAAAATCTAAGTGACTAGAAGATTCACAGTTTGCAACTGTTGTTGATTGAATTGGTTTTTTTTTTTTTTTTGCTAATATTCAAAGTATCAATATTCTACATATGAATGAGTATATCATGGCCTATCAACAAAGACAAACATTACAATATGGAATTTAGTGATAGGCATGATGGAACCTTATGCAGTGACTCGTTTCAAGAATTGACTTTGGGCTCATTCACGCACAAATTTCGTGTGTGAAAGGCCAAACTCTTATTTTTACAGTTTGGTCCTTTCACGCACTAAATTAGTGCGTGAAACCTACTTATGTTTTTTTTTTTTTTTTTTTTTAGTTTGGTTTAACTTTTTTTTTTTGTCCTACAAAAGTCGCGGACTCTTTTTTCAAGTTCTATCTTGGATTAAAGACACATGACATGAGTTAGAATTAATGTCTAAGATTTAATTGACTAAAACAAGGCCTTAATCATGATTTACATAATTAATAACTTATCCATAAATATATTAAAAATATTTTCTCTCTCTTCCTATTTTACTTTTCCATTTTTTTCAATCACGACAAGTCTTTAATGGTGATATTTTACAGAATATAGACAACTCTTTCAGAAATATACGATTACTAATTGAATAATGGGGTCTATATTATGTGAATTACTAAGCATCATAATTGAAAAAAATGAAAAATATCACCAATTGAATAATGGAGTCTATTTCTGCGTAGGGAAAAAAATTAAGTGGGAAAATTAATCGGGTAAAGAAAAGATATTTTACTGCGTAGGAAAAGTAAAATAGGAAGAGAGATAAAATATTTAAATATATTTATGGATAAGTTACTAATTATGTAATTCATGATTAGGGCCTTGTTTTAGTCAATTAAATCTTAGCCATTAATTTTAACTCATACCATGTGTCTCTAATCTAAGGTAGAACTTGGAGAAAACGGAAAGAAGGGAAATGGAGAGAACCCAATCCCATATAATTGACGATACGAGCTATGCCGGATATAATATCTTGATCTATTGTCTACACACATTTTGCAGAAAAAGTTGGATCTATGATCACAAGATTATCTTTTATTTAAGAACTATTAAGAGAATTGCATGTTTGGCCACAATAATATTTTAATATTTGTAGATGCTTACTTTACAATACTTTAAAATACTGACGAGATATTACAGAGATTGTTTGAAAAGTATTTTAAGTGAATAATAGTTTTCAATTACAGATTTTCCACCTTTTTTCTAGATAAATTTTATGTTCAAATACAATTTCTAACTTTCAAAAACTTTTTAAACATAATTTTTAAATTATTTTTATGCACCAACCGAATATAATTCTAATTGTCTACTTATAGAATTTTCTTTTTAGTTTTTTTTTAAAATATATATAAAAAAAAAAAAAAAAGTTAGCAGGATCTAATTTGGGGTTTGGGCGAGTGTGGGACAAACTATGGAAGCCCAAAACTCATTTTGATAAAGATATATTAGCAGCTCAACAAGTTGAACAACTTCCTAATAAGGCAAAGAAAAATGTATTCTTTGAGGAGAAAAGGAATGGTATGTCTCAAATGGGGAGTAAACTGTTAGGGCTGGGCATAAATATCGAAAATCAAAAAATCGAACCGAATCGAAACTTCAACAAATCGAACCGAATCGAACTAGTTTGGTTCGGTGTTTGGCATTCACCGTAAAAAAACCGAAATCGAAATAGCCAAACCGAAGTTGGATAAAACCGAACCGAAAAATCGAACGCGCACCGATATTTAATACATTACCCAAAAAATTAAAATAGTCCAGGCCCATTAAGTTTAAAGCAAAAAAAACCCAATTGTAATAAGTCTTTTTTTGCATTTGTATCCCTAATTTTCCACTTCAATTGAGAAAATCAAATATCCTTAACAAAGAAAGGTAACTACGATGTGTCTTTAGGATTAATGTATGTCCTTTATGTGTTTTCTTAATTATTCTTATGGTATGTATATAACACCTAGTAATCCTATATCATGATTATAGTTTTCTGTTCTTGTGTATCCTGTTTGTTTGATTTTGATTTCAATTTATCAGTTTTATGTTTTATTGCTTTTGAGAATATGAATTAGTGTCAATGGAATCGCTTCTAATATTATATCAAAAAAACTGAAACCGAACCGAACCGAACTTTAAAAAACAGAAACCGAAAGAACCGAACCGAACTAGTTTGGTTCGGTGTCTACCTTCAAAAAACCGAACCCGAAATAGCCAAACCTGTTATATCCCGTGTTTTCACACATTTGGAAAGACTTGAATTATATTGGATTTTTGAGATATAAGGTCAAATTTGATATTTTGTTGAACATAGGAGTTATGCATGAAAGAATAGAGTCATGAAAGTGTGGGACAAGGCTAAGGGCAATTTTGGAATTTTGGAAATTAGTTTCGGGAATTACAAAACGTGGACTATAAGTCATTGGGCCAAAAATAATGGAATGGAATTTAAGGCCCAATGCATATGAAGTGGACGGCCATGGTGTGGCCCAAGCCCACAATTTTTATTAAATTTCCATGTGATTAATTAACATAAGGAATTATATTATATATAGTTATCTCTATCCATTAGAAGACTAAAGATAAGAAGTCAAGAACAAGAGCCAAACAAAGGGGGGGGGGGGGGGGTGTTTCGGGTGAAGCTAGGGGAAATTCACCCCCAAAAATATTGCTCCAAAAATTTATTTCTTGTTGATTTCCTACTAAGTCAAGGTTCCTTTGTAACTTGGTATAGTTGTTTTGGAGTGGGAAGCATTAGAATCACCAAAGTGATTATATCTCTAAGTGAAGAAGACTTGAAGAAAAGGTAAGAATTTCCACCTTTTTATTGTGTTGTGAAGTTTTGATTGTGTTGTAGCATATAGAAATGTGTTGATTGTGTGGAAAAATGGAAGTTTGCAAGGTGGGTTTGGAATATGGCTTGTAGCCGTGGGTGTGTGTGTGTTGTGTGGTGATAATGTGTTGAATTTATGTTATATTCTAGTTGTGATTGTAATGAAATGCATATGGGAATTGAAAGTTGGATGAATTTAGTTGATGTTGGAAAAAAATAGGCATATGGCCGTGTGGTGTATTTGGCTTGGGATAGAAAGGAATTGAGTTGTTTAGAGTGTTAAAGTGTTGTTGTGATGTTTGTAATGTAAATGAAGTTAGAATGATATAAGTTTGTATTGAATTGGAATGTAGAAAATTATGTCGTTTTAGTATGAGTTGCCGACATTAAGGAAATGAAGTTGTTTGGTTGTTAAATTGTGATGATCATTTATGAATTTGGAAGTTGGAAACATGTTATGAAGTTGTATGCCAAAGATTTGATGTTTTGCATAAGTTATGACTTTGACGGAAAGTTGTATATTATGTATATCGAATGTATAACTTAAGGAAAATGATATGAAATGGTTCTAGAACTATATGGTGATGATCTTGATTGTTAATGAATGTGAAATTATTGATGTTAGTTTGAAAGTTTGGGTTAGAATGAAGGTTATGTCAACTTGTGAGAAAGGTGACTAGTTGAAGGATATTTGTGTTTTTAATGTTCATTGTTGATATTGATGTTGTCGTTTGGGTTGTTGTTGATGATTTATAGCCGAGTTGAATTCTTGGGGTGCTATATGTATAGGGGAAGTGCTGCCGAAATTTCGGTAGACAAATATGCATTAAGTTGGAACTTTGGTATTCATGGCTCACAATTGGTAAACTTGACCAATTGCAGTTTTTCGACGAAACGGGAAGTGAGTTTGGAAAGGCGTAAAGAGCTTGAAAGGTATGTAAAGCAACCCCAATTCTTCCCTTGGCATGCCCTTAGTGTGTTAGGGTCGGATCCGGGCCTCGAAGGACCTCTTGGCCCTCGGAATCCGCAAGAGAAAATCTCAGTTTTTCATTCAGTGGAATTGAACCACTTTAGTATGCTTTTCCGAAAAATTATGCAACTTTGCTCCAAATTACTTGGAAAGTCATAGAATGTTTGTAGAACCTTTTTAAGTGATACTATAAGCTTAGAGGGCACAATTTGAGCCCGCCGCCTTATTTGTCCCGAGGCGGGCCCACTATTCCCGGTTTTGCCCTTAATGTACTAAAGCTTCCTTTTTAGGCGATTTTTGAAAGAAATGTTTTGACTATCATACTAATCGCCTAATAAACATTGTTTTAAATATTCTATTAAATCTTATAAATTATTTTGACACCCGGAATGACTTCGGGAAAGTTATACTTCTGTAATTTATTATGATATCCGAAATGCATTTATTATGATCCCGTCCGACTCCATTGGATCTGTTTGGCTTTGATACGCTTCATCGAGTCTTTGAAAACATTTATGATATTTTTAAATTGCATTAGTTTCTCACTACTCCATTCGTGGATGTCCCAATGTTTCCCACACTGAGCCCGGGCCAGGATATGTTGTCAAGCGTAATTCTCTGCATTGTTCGCCGCGTCCCGATGTGAGGGGGCAGGTATACGCGTACATGGGTCTGTGGAGTATGATGTGCCATGTCCGCCTATTCTGATCTGATCTGTTATGGCCATTTTGATATGACATTTTATGATACGGGGCCACGCCCCTTTTTCTGATTCCTCTGTATTGTGTCACCAGTGTCGGGAGGGTGGCCACGTTCTGTCTGCCGAGTCCCGTGGCAGGGGCCGGATATGATATGACATATGTTTCTGTACACATTCTGTTTGTTTTGGAAATATGCATCTGACACTCTGGATTTTGTACTCACTTTCTGTAACCGTTATGATTTGACTTCTGTGATTCCGCTTTACATATTCAGTACATATTTCGTACTGACCCCCTTTCTTCGGGGGCTGCGTTTTCATGCCGCGCAGGTACAGACGACAGGTTCGCTGATCCACACGTTTAGGATCCCATTTCTGCTATTTTGGGGCGCTCTCTTCTTCAGAGCCCATCTTTTGGTACAGTCTGTCACTGCTATCTGGATATGTACATTGTTCTGGGTATGACGGGGCCCTGTCCCGTCTTATGATTATGTTATGTTCTGTAGAGGTCTGTGGATATATCTGTGTGGGTTCTGTACATATGTTTGGGATACTTTGTTCTATGATGGCCTTATCGGCCTATGTGTGCCAAGTCTGCTTTTCTGCTAAATTCTGTAGCGTCCACTAATATTATTATTATATTATTATCTGTTAATATGTTAATTTGGGTATCGGGTACGTATGGGTGCCCAGCTCGGGCACTGGTCGCGGCCCACGGGGTTGGGTCGTGACAAAAGTGGTATCAGAGCGGTTCGTCCTCGGATTGTCCACAGACCGTGTCTAGTAGAGTCTTGTTTATCGGTGTGTTGTGCACCACACCTATAAACAGGAGGCTACAGGGCATTTAGGATACTACCCTTCTTTCTGTCTTAGATCGTGCGATAGAGCTGTGTTATCAGGATGACCCCTCCCTAACGAGTGGCTATATTTGCAGATATGCCTCCAAAAAAGGCAACAGCGGCCCAAAAGGCCAAGTCAGCAGCCTTGGGAGAGACTAGCCGGGTCTAGAGGATTACCAGGGCCCAGGCACATATTGCTCCGGAGACTTTGCCCCAGACAGAGGGTTCTTCTACACCGCCACTCGTGGAGGAGATTGGGGCGGCCGCAGCCGCAGATCGGGGGGCGGCTCCACCGCCAGCTCCCGTAGTTCCAGTACTTGAGCCTCCAGCTCCACGGCCAGGCACTGAGGATCAGTCTATGAGGGAGGCAGTCCAGTTACTGACTAGACTTGTGGCAGGGCAGGTTCAGGGGCATGGACTGGGAGGTGACCGGGCAGTCAGGCGTGATAGTTCGAGAGCCCGTGAGTTTTTGACTTGTAGTCCTCCAGAGTTCTTCGAGACAAAGCCCGAGGAGGATCCTGAGGAGTTTATCAGGAAGATGCGGCGCACTCTAGATTTGATTAATGCTTCCGAGACAGAGTCAGTCGCGTTAGCTTCGTACCGGTTATATGATGTGGCGGCAAACTGGTACGAGTCATGGGGGATATCCAGGGGGACGGCGCTCCCCCAGCAGTTTGGGGCGATTTTTCTCAGGCATTTCTTGGACATTTTCTGCCCCCAGAGTTGCGACGAGCCAAATCTGATAGATTCTTATTATTGAGGCAGAAGGGCCGCAGTGTCCGGGACTATAGTTTGGAGTTTGATTCCTTGGCCCGATATGCACCTGCTGTGGTGACTACTATGGCGGACCGGATGCACAGATATATTATGGGGCTGGATCGGTATTTTGTTGATAGCTGCTTAGTATTGGCTGCTCAGCCCGGTATGGACATTGCCCGTATTCAGGCCCACGCCCAGGGCATGGAGGATCGGGGCAGAGGAGGACACCAGCCTGACAGGGGCCAGGATCGGAGACAGCCCAAGAGGGCCAGGTCATCTGGAGATTTTCGGGGCAGACAGCCCCAACAGCCGCAGCAGCCTAGCAGATTTTCATCTCAGCCGGCGCAGAGCGCACCTCCCCAGCCTACAGGTCGCAGATTCGATAGCCCAGGGTATTCAGGAGCAGGCCAGAGCTCCAGGGCTTCAGGTTCGCGGACAGATAGGGGTTCTGGTCAGATGAGGCCACCCAGGGTTCAGTGTTCTCTTTGTGGCAGATATCATCCGGGGGAGTGCTACAGAGCCACCGGTGCATGCTTTTCTTGTGGTCGTCAGGGCCATTCTGTGAGAGATTGCCCGTATAAGGGTAGTTCGGGTGGTGCAGCGCAGCCTACCGGATCAGCCGCTGGGTCTTCATCTTCGCCAGTGGCTATGCGCCCTACGGGGCAGGGTATTCCAGCGCCAGCGGGTCGCGGCAGAGGCCGTGGTGGAGCTTCTGGTATTAGCGGTCCTTCGAACCGCATTTATGCTTTGACCAGCCGCCAGGATCAGGAGGCATCTCCTAATGTCGTTACAGGTACTTTATTGGTCTTCTCTCGGTCTGTGTATGCACTAATTGATCCAGGTTTGACTTTATCATATATTTCACCACTTGTTGCCGGTAAAATTGGTATTATGTCTGAACCTATAGAGCCATTTGAGGTAGCCACACCGATCGGGGACTTTATTGTAGCGAAACAAGTATATAAAGATTGTTCTGTAATTGTTTGTGACCGTGACACTAAGGCAGATCTGGTAGAGTTAGATATGACTGAATTTGATGTTATTATGGGTATGGATTGGTTAGCTTCCTGTTACGCTAATGTTGACTGCCAGAATAAGGTGGTTCGCTTCCAGTTTCCCGGGGAGCCAGTTATAGAATGGGCTGGTAATACAGCATCGCTGAAGGGTAAGTTTATTTCTTACCTTAAGGCGAAGAAAATGATCAGAAAGGGTTATATCTATCATCTGGTACGGGTGCAAGACTTGGGAGCAGAGATGCCGACACTTCAGTCAGTCCCCGTGGTTAGTGAGTTTCCAGATGTTTTCCCCGACGAGCTTCCAGGTCTTCCTCCAGAGCGGGAGATAGACTTCTCTATTGACTTACTCCCAGACACTCAGCCTATCTCTATTCCTCCGTACAGAATGGCGCCTGCAGAATTAAAGGAGTTGAAGGAGCAGCTGAAAGATTTGTTGGATAAGGGTTTCATCAGACCCAGTACTTCGCCTTGGGGAGCCCCGGTATTATTTGTGCGTAAGAAAGACGGGTCGCTGCGTATGTGTATTGATTATCGGCAGCTGAATAAGGTAACTATAAAGAATAAATACCCCCTCCCCAGGATTGATGATTTGTTTGATCAGGTGCAGGGCGCTAAGTGTTTTTCGAAGATAGATCTTCGATCCGGCTACCACCAGGTACGAGTACGAGAGGCCGATATCCTTAAGACAGCTTTCCGGACCCAATATGGGCATTATGAATTCAGGGTTATGTCTTTTGGGCTTACTAATGCCCCCGCAGTATTCATGGATTTGATGAACCGGGTATTCAGGTCATTCTTGGATATGTTTGTAATTGTATTCATTGATGATATCCTGGTTTATTCTCGGTCTGAGGCAGAGCACGCAGATCATCTGAGATTGGTATTAGGGGTACTCCGGCATCAGAAATTATATGCAAAATTTTCTAAGTGTGAATTCTGGCTGTCTTCAGTGGCTTTCTTGGGGCATATTATTGCAGCTGATGGTGTCCGGGTGGACACACAGAAGATTGAGGCCGTGAAGAATTGGCCCGGACCTACGACGCCCACAGAGGTACGCAGTTTCCTGGGGCTAGCAGGTTATTACAAGAGGTTTGTGGAGAAGTTTGCTTCGATTTCAGCGCCTTTGACAAGGCTGACTCAGAAGGGAGCTAAGTTCCAGTGGTCTGATGCTTGTGAACGGAGCTTCCAGTTGCTGAAGGAGAAGCTGACTTCAGCCCTAGTTCTGACTCTTCCAGAGGGACCGGACGGGTATGTTATTTATTGTGACGCTTCTGGTATGGGGTTAGGCTGTGTATTGATGCAGCACGGCAGAGTTATAGCGTATGCTTCCCGGCAGCTCAAAAAGCATGAGAAGAATTATCCTACCCACGATCTGGAGCTCGCAGCGGTGATTCATGCTCTGAAGATATGGAGACACTATTTATATGGCGTTCATGTGGATATCTATACTGATCATAAGAGTCTCCAGTATATTTTCAGGCAGAGAGAGCTTAATTTGCGGCAACGGAGATGGCTGGATCTTCTGAAAGATTATGACGTGGATATTCTGTATCATCTGGGTAAGGCTAATGTTGTTGCAGATGCGCTCAGTCGGAAGTCTATGGGCAGTTTAGCCGACTTACAGCCAGACAGGAGAGAGATAGCCCGTGATATTCAGCAGTTGGCTAGTCTCGGGGTTCGTCTGGCCGATTCTGGAGATACCCAGATTTCTGTTCGAGGGGTTTCTGAGTCATCCATCAGGAACGATATTAAAAGGCATCAATACGAAGATCCCGTCTTAGCTCGGTACTGGGACACAACCTATAATAAGGAGAGGACTCCGTTCGAGTTTTCACCGGACGGTACTTTGTTATATAGAGGCAGGTTGTGTGTACCTGATATTGCAGGCCTTCGGCAGCAGGTTATGAGCGAGGCACATTATGCTCGCTATTCGGTCCATCCTGGGTCTACAAAGATGTATCATGATCTCCGATGCTTATACTAGTGGGACGGTATGAAGCGGGATATTGCAGAGTTCGTCGCCCAGTGCCCTAATTGTCAGCAAGTCAAGATTGAGCATCAGAAGCCGGGTGGACTGTTGCAGGAGATGGAAATCCCGACTTGGAAGTGAGAGGTTATTAATATGGACTTCATTACAGGTTTGCCTCGCACCCCACGGAAGTATGATTCCATCTGGGTCGTTGTGGATAGGCTGACGAAATCAGCCCACTTTCTTCCCGTCAGGACTACTTATTCCGCCGAGGATTATGCTAGGCTCTATATTAAGGAGATTGTGAAGCTTCACGGAGTTCCTCTATCTATTATTTCTGACAGAGGCGCCCAGTTTACGACGCATTTCTGGAGGTCTTTTCAGGAGGGTCTAGGGACTCAGGTGAGTCTGAGCACAGCCTTTCATCCTCAGAGCGACGGACAGGCCGAGCGCACTATACAGACGCTGGAGGATATGTTGCGGGCCTGCGTTATTGATTTCAGAGGTAGCTGGGATGATCACTTGCCATTGCTTGAGTTCGCATATAATAACAGTTACCATTCCAGCATCCAGATGGCTCCGTACGAGGCATTATATGGCAGGAAATGCAGATCGCCGATCGGCTGGTTTGATATTGGCGAGTCAGAGTTGATTGGCCCAGATATGGTCCAGCAGGCCGTGGACAAGGTAAAACTTATTCGAGAGCGACTGTTGGCAGCCCAGAGTCGACAGAAGTCATACGCGGATAAACGGCGTCGACCGTTGGAGTTTCAGGTAGGCGATTGGGTATTTCTGAAGGTAACGCCTATGAAAGGCGTGATGCGGTTCGGCAGAAAGGGTAAGCTTAGTCCGCGTTATATTGGGTCTTATCAGATTGTTCGGAAGGTTGGAAATGTCACCTATGAGTTAGATTTGCCATCTGATTTGGAAGCGGTACATCCGGTATTCCATGTGTCTATGCTCCGCAAATGCATTGGTGACCCTTCCAGAATATTTCCTGCGGATGATATTTAGGTGACGGGGCAACTATCGTACGAGGAGCAGCCCGTATCTATTTTGGATCGTCAGGTAAGGAGGCTCCGGAATAAAGATGTAGCCTCTGTTAAGGTACTGTGGCGGAACGATAATAGGGAGGAAATGACGTGGGAGGCCGAAGAGGAAATGAAGAAGAAATATCCTCAATTGTTCCCTATGTCCGCAGGTAACCTTAAATCCTGCTTAAATTCATTTCAATACCAATCGTATGTCCTATGTGTTGTCTATAATCAGAAACTCCCCCAAAGTATTTTCCAACCCTATAAGATTAACTTTACATTCGAGGACGAATGTTCTAAAGGGGGGGAGGATGTTATATCCCGTGTTTTCACACGTTTGGAAAGACTTGAATTATATTGGATTTTTGAGATATAAGGTCAAATTTGATATTTTGTTGAACATAGGAGTTATGCATGAAAGAATAGAGTCATGAAAGTGTGGGACAAGGCTAAGGGCAATTTTGGAATTTTGGAAATTAGTTTCGGGAATTACAAAACGTGGACTATAAGTCATTGGGCCAAAAATAATGGAATGGAATTTAAGGCCCAATGCATATGAAGTGGACGGCCATGGTGTGGCCCAAGCCCACAATTTTTATTAAATTTCCATGTGATTAATTAACATAAGGAATTATATTATATATAGTTATCTCGATCCATTAGAAGACTAAAGATAAGAAGTCAAGAACAAGAGCCAAACAAAGGGGGGGTTTCGGGTGAAGCTAGGGGAAATTCACCCCCAAAAATATTGCTCCAAAAATTTATTTCTTGTTGATTTCCTACTAAGTCAAGGTTCCTTTGTAACTTGGTATAGTTATTTTGGAGTGGGAAGCATTAGAATCACCAAAGTGATCATATCTCTAAGTGAAGAAGACTTGAAGAAAAGGTAAGAATTTCCACCTTTTTATTGTGTTGTGAAGTTTTGATTGTGTTGTAGTATATAGAAATGTGTTGATTGTGTGGAAAAATGGAAGTTTGCAAGGTGGGTTTGGAATATGGCTTGTAGCCGTGGGTGTGTGTGTGTTGTGTGGTGATAATGTGTTGAATTTATGTTATATTCTAGTTGTGATTGTAATGAAATGCATATGGGAATTGAAAGTTGGATGAATTTAGTTGATGTTGGAAAAAAAATAGGCATATGGCCGTGTGGTGTATTTGGCTTGGGATAGAAAGGAATTGAGTTGTTTAGAGTGTTAAAGTGTTGTTGTGATGTTGTAATGTAAATGAAGTTAGAATGATATAAGTTTGTATTGAATTGGAATGTAGAAACTTATGTCGTTTTAGTATGAGTTGCCGACATTAAGGAAATGAAGTTGTTTGGTTGTTAAATTGTGATGATCATTTATGAATTTGGAAGTTGGAAACATGTTATGAAGTTGTATGCCAAAGATTTGATGTTTTGCATAAGTTATGACTTTGACGGAAAGTTGTATATTATGTATATCGAATGTATAACTTAAGGAAAATGATATGAAATGGTTCTAGAACTATATGGTGATGATCTTGATTGTTAATGAATGTGAAATTATTGATGTTAGTTTGAAAGTTTGGGTTAGAATGAAGGTTATGTCAACTTGTGAGAAAGGTGACTAGTTGAAGGATATTTGTGTTTTTAATGTTCATTGTTGATATTGATGTTGTCGTTTGGGTTGTTGTTGATGATTTATAGCCGAGTTGAATTCTTGGGGTGCTATATGTATAGGGGAAGTGCTGCCGAAATTTCGGTAGACAAATATGCATTAAGTTGGAACTTTGGTATTCATGGCTCACAATTGGTAAACTTGACCAATTGCAGTTTTTCGACGAAACGGGAAGTGAGTTTGGAAAGGCGTAAAGTGCTTGAAAGGTATGTAAAGCAACCCCAATTCTTCCCTTGGCATGCCCTTAGTGTGTTAGGGTCGGATCCGGGCCTCGAAGGACCTCTTGGCCCTCGGAATCCGCAAGAGAAAATCTCAGTTTTTCATTCAGTGGAATTGAACCACTTTAGTATGCTTTTCCGAAAAATTATGCAACTTTGCTCCAAATTACTTGGAAAGTCATAGAATGTTTGTAGAACCTTTTTAAGTGATACTATAAGCTTAGAGGGCACAATTTGAGCCCGCCGCCTTATTTGTCCCGAGGCGGGCCCACTATTCCCGGTTTTGCCCTTAATGTACTAAAGCTTCCTTTTTAGGCGATTTTTGAAAGAAATGTTTTGACTATCATACTAATCGCCTAATAAACATTGTTTTAAATATTCTATTAAATCTTATAAATTATTTTGACACCCGGAATGACTTCGGGAAAGTTATACTTCTGTAATTTATTATGATATCCGAAATGCATTTATTATGATTCCGTCCGACTCCATTGGATCTGTTTGGCTTTGATACGCTTCATCGAGTCTTTGAAAACATTTATGATATTTTTAAATTGCATTAGTTTCTCACTACTCCATTCGTGGATGTCCCAATGTTTCCCACACTGAGCCCGGGCCAGGATATGTTGTCAAGCGTGATTCTCTGCATTGTTCGCCGCGTCCCGATGTGAGGGGGCAGGTATACGCGTACATGGGTCTGTGGAGTATGATGTGCCATGTCCGCCTATTCTGATCTGATCTGTTATGGCCATTTTGATATGACATTTTATGATACGGGGCCACGCCCCTTTTTCTGATTCCTCTGTATTGTGGCACCAGTGTCGGGAGGGTGGCCACGTTCTGTCTGCCGAGTCCCGTGGCAGGGGCCGGATATGATATGACATATGTTTCTGTACACATTCTGTTTGTTTTGGAAATATGCATCTGACACTCTGGATTTTGTACTCACTTTCTGTAACCGTTATGATTTGACTTCTGTGATTCCGCTTTACATATTCAGTACATATTTCGTACTGACCCCCTTTCTTCGGGGGCTGCGTTTTCATGCCGCGCAGGTACAGACGACAGGTTCGCTGATCCACACGTTTAGGATCCTATTTCTGCTATTTTGGGGCGCTCTCTTCTTCAGAGCCCATCTTTTGGTACAGTCTGTCACTGCTATCTGGATATGTACATTGTTCTGGGTATGACGGGGCCCTGTCCCGTCTTATGATTATGTTATGTTCTGTAGAGGTTTATGGATATATCTGTGTGGGTTCTGTACATATGTTTGGGATACTTTGTTCTATGATGGCCTTATCGGCCTATGTGTGCCAAGTCTGCTTTTCTGCTAAATTCTGTAGCGTCCACTAATATTATTATTATATTATTATCTGTTAATATGTTAATTTGGGTATCGGGTACGTATGGGTGCCCAGCTCGGGCACTGGTCGCGGCCCACAGGGTTGGGTCGTGACAAAACCGAACTGAAAAACCGAACGCCCACCCCTAAGTAAACATATGGCAATATTGTGTGGGGTTGGGTATTGTGTATAGGGGTTTAGGTGTTTTCTTTGGTTAGAGCTGTTGGGATATATACTATTAACCATATGTTTGGATATAGTATTTATTATAGAACAATTATTTATTCATTGTTTAATAAAGAGTTAAATAGATCATGTACTAGTATGTGTGTCATTTATTTATATAGTAGATGATTTAGTGTATAAAGTTTAGCTTATACACGGAAGATTAAATCGTCGATTCTTATAAGTATAAAGTTTATGTTCACAATCTAAGATGGAAATTGGGCAAAACCATTTGTATGATTGTAGCACAAGATTAATACAATGTATCTTCATTATGAGAACGGTATAGTTCCGTCTTCTTGTGCTAGTACATTTTGTATGTATTGAACAAACCAAGTAGAGATAAGTTTTTTTGTATTGAATATATAAAACAAATTTTGTAGTTCATTAAATATACTTATACTCTTAATCTTGATATAATTATTATGATCAATGTGATTTGTTTATTATTTTGATTTATTAAAAGGTACGACTCAATTGCGGGTCTATGTATTCCTGGTAAATTGGATAATGACAAATTACATTTGTGAAATAATAATTAGTTGATAGAATCCATGTCTTGACTTTGAGATTGATGATACCCCTTTATGGATGCTTATAAGTCTCATGTGAAAACCCTGTAGGTGAATTTTGTATCCGTCACGTCATATAAGTTAAGCGGAAATATAAAGGATTCAATTAGTCAATGAATTAAATTGTCAGTAATTTAATTTCATTGATTGGTATCTGTAATCTTAACATGGGGAGTTAAATAAGATTTAATGAAAGATTTTGAAATTAAACTGAGAAGTGCAGTTACGATTTCTTAGTGGAATAATTCATAATTTATTATGGTAGGATTAATTCAGATTTATTGAATTAATTCCATAATAGGAAGCCTCTTTAATTAAATTATGTGGTCCCTGCTGTGCTCGAATAATAAAGAATTAAATGGAATATTATTTCTTGGTGGAAAATAAAGACCCAACAGGTTTCAGAAAAGGGAAAAACCTAAACCTCTAGTTATAAAATAGAAGTCTTATTCCATAAGGAGGCTAAGGGTTTTAGAAGTTTTCTTCAACTTTTCCATAGAGATTCGCCCACATGAATTTCACAGATTCGGGTATTATTCGGGTTACACAGTAGAAGACCGTGGAACTGGAGGATGAGCGTGTGGATGATATTTGCTCTTGCTTCAAGGTTCGATTTTCGGTCGCAATCACGCTTCAAGAGATAAATATCGATTTTATGTTTGATTAAAATTTATGACTGTTTGTTGTCTATATTACATGCAAGTTTCGATCCTGATTATTTGCTTCCGCTGCGTATGCCTGATTTCCATCAAGAGCTACCTTTCATATGGCACATGGAATGAATATGCATCCATCAACATACCCCAATAATGGGGAGTAAACATATGTCAATATTGTGTGGGGTTGGGTATTGGGTACAGGGTTTTAGGTGTTTTCCTTGGTTGGCTCTTAACTTTCATATGGCAGATGGAATGAATATGCGTCCATCAACATTGCAGCTTGTGCAAAATTTTGGGAATTTACCTATGGTTGCTAAGCCTATTTATGGAATTTTGTCTGGTGCTGTTTATATTGGTGGTGCTCATAGAATCCCTTATATTTCACTTGGAAGTGATATTTTTACTTCCCATTTTGCATTGGTTTATCTGTTTGTTTCGGAATTTCAAGGTTTCGCAGTTTGTTTTTGTGTGGTGTTGGTGTTGTTATGCTTCCCTTTGTTTGGTCATTTTTGCCACTTTTGTTTTTGATTCTGTTAGCTTGACTACAGAAGCAAATAGGTTCTAGCGTGTAAAGGTTGTTGGAATAAAGTGAGTCCGTGGCATTTTGCACCCTTAATGTGTGCTCTTTTTTTCAACTTGCACCCTATCCTATTTTTTTTTATGATTTAAACCCCAATCTCTTTATTTCCTTGCAAAACAATAAATTCACCCTTTTTATAAATTTATCATGAGGGCAAAATAGGAATACAAATAATATATCTTTTTTTCCTTCAATTTATTTATTTTATTAGAACTGCAACAACAATAAATTTTATTTTCAAAGCTCTTTTTTTTTATTTTTTTATTTTAAGTGATATTTCTCTATCAATAGTTGCTAAACATTTGGAGTTCTTATTGTTACAAGTTTGTCGTTTTTCCTTTATAAATTAGTAGTAATTAAATTATAAAGGAAAAACGACAAACTTGTAACAATAAGAACTCCAAATGTTTAGCAACTATTGATAGAGAAATATCACTTAAAATAAAAAAATAAAAAAAGAGCTTTGAAAATAAAATTTATTGTTGTTGCAGTTCTAATAAAATAAAAAAATTGAAGGAAAAAAAGATATATTATTTGTATTCCTATTTTGCCCTCATGGTAAATTTATAAAAAGGGTGAATTTATTGTTTTGCAAGGAAATAAAGAGATTGGGGTTTAAATCATAAAAAAAAATAGGATAGGATGCAAGTTGAAAAAAAGAGCACACATTAAGGGTGCAAAATGCCACGGACCCGAATAAAGTTAGCAGTAGCTTTTAGTGTCCTCTAATTATAATACTAGGAAAAGGTTTCTATAATGTTTAGTGTAAAGCAAGCAATACCCTTAGAAATTCACTATTTGGAAGATCGCTAGATTCAAGAGATATTTGAAGGTAAACGACCTGTGTTAATTAGCTACTACATATAACTATCGTTTTCGATCAAAAGAAAAGTTATATGAATGAATTTTTCTATATTTTAACTTTATTACCTAGAAAAGAAATTCAACTAGGAGGCACCTTACTAATAAGGTGGTTTGGTCAAACATCAAAGTTTTTTGTCCTTTCTTTTTTAATAAATGAACATGCATAGTTGGTCTAGCCTAGAAATTAGGGGGTTCGGAACCAAAATACCCTAAAAAAACATTTTGAATCAAAATACCCCAATAAAAAAAAAGTTACCAAAGTACCTTTAGCGCAGTATTTTACTGCGCTATAGCACTTGACGGAGACGGAGCCGTTAAGTGCTATAACGCAGTAAAATACTGCGCTAAAGGAAACTTTCTCTCACCTATAGCGCAGTATTTTACGGCGTTATAGGAGTCCGCCATTTTCAAGTACATCACATTTTCTCTCCTCTTTACGTAGTTTATCTTTTTTACGTAGTTTAGCCGTATATTAATCATGCTTTGAGATTCCGGAACTTCAATATTTTATATAGAACTCTAGTTATATTTGTACAATTAATAAAACAGGCTCAACACATCAAAAATACGCAATACTTTGGATTGTCATTTTAGTGGTTGAAAAGTGCTCGAAGTCCTTTTTTGTTTGAAGACTTGCAGTCATTAGCTTTAAGTTATTTATCTTTTAGGGTTTCGTCTTAGTTTTAAATTAATGCTTAACTTTATTTCGAATGTGTCACGTTTTTTTTATTATCAATTTAGGATGTGAAACTATAAACAATAATAAAGACTAAGATAATATTTACGATAAATTGTACAACACTAATGTATATACACTATCGAGGATGGGTCCCACATGTAGTATGCCGGAGACTATCCCTAGGCCTAAGGCTCATACCATCCCCACCGCCCTCGCCATCGTCTCCATCGCCCTTTTTCCTCTTAATAACCGGGCGCTCCAAGCCATGATCATCTCCTCTTCACCTAGCCCTTGCGCCCTTAACTAGAACGTGCTTCTTCTTAGGATCTGTTCCCGCTGGCACGCTCAGAACCTCAGGCTGAGCTGGGTCTGGAAACTCGACCTCTTCCTCGTCGGGAGTCGCCACCGCAAGCGCCGAAGGATAAACCTGAAAAATATATAAATATTAGTACCATTTCTTATTTATATTGAATACTTTAACGTTATTTATTTAATCAAACCTGTGTGTCAACGGGCTCCTGAGTAGGCTCCTGAGATGGGTCTGTAGGCTCCTGAGATGGGTGTGGTGGTGAATATGAGGTAGTCTCCTGGACGACATGTTGTTCAAAGTCCAAGTAAAGGTTACAAAAATTAAATAAATATTTACCTTATATTGAATAAAATTAGTTTTAAGTAAAAAACTTACATGCGCCTCGGTAGTCTCATGAGAAGACACCTCTGCCTCGGCAAGCTGATGAGAATGCTCCAGAATGGGCAGCTCTTGTGGACCCACTGGAGCCGAATCCTAAAATATGAAAAAAAAATGAAATAGTAAGTACTTTAAATGATCAAATATGTATATTAAATATTGACCTTATATTGAATAAAACTAATTTTAATTAAAAGCTTACATGTGGCTCGACAGTCACATGGGAAGACATCGCTGGCTCGGCAGGCCTATGAGAAAATGCCTGAGTGGGTGGCTCTGGTGGATCCGCTGGCGCCGAATCCTAAAATATAAAATAGTACTAAATAATGAGTAACATATATATATATTTAAAATAAATAATTTAAATGAACAAATAAGTATTTTAAATACTAACCGGGATAAAAAACTCATCGAAGTCAAGAATCTGGGCTCCCTCTAAATTCCTCACAGGCCGCTCATCAGCTAATGAAGCGCGTAATGTCGCCCAATCAACGTTATCACGCTCCTCCATGTATGCATCCTGGCTCGGCTGTGATGAAGACCCGGGTATCTCAGCAAGTAAGAGCGCCGGCGTAAACGTAGGTGAGCTTCCACTGGCCTGGAAGGGCTGCGGATGGACTAGACCGTGAACACCCTCTGGAATGGGATCGGCCTCATCCGCCTCATCTACCAGATGGTGTCCTCCACCACCAGGTCCTCTAGCAGCAACGTCGCGTCCTCTACGCGCACGACGTCCTCTGCCAGCACGGCCTCCTCCTCTGGGAGCACCCGGTGCTGCCTGATACTCAGCCTCCGGAACAGGCTTCGCCATGCGCCTAATCTCGCCTGCCTGCCAGATACCATCCTCGAAAATCCTAACCATCTCCGCGGCAAGCCCCGCAAGCCCAGGGTAAGGCATATGCTCTAACCCCAAGATGCGTAAACGTTGTACGGCCACCAGCTACATTTGTGTTTAATAGAAACAAAAAAAGTTTATTTTTAAAACGTAACAATAAATGAAATTAGATAAATCTAAATACGATAAACTTATCAATGCCTCGTACTGCCCCGCGAGTGCTGAGTATCCTACATCTCTAGGGGGACGCAGAGCTGGGTTGCCGATCAATCGGCGTGTGATCTGATGATACCATCGCATGTACTGCTCAATGGGAGTCAAATGGCCGACCACCGCTAAAGTGCCTAACCTGTTCTCCCAACGGTGGAGCTGGACATCTATGAAAACCAAAAAATCGTCATCAACGGCAGCCCGATCGTCCCGCTGGTAGTGTCGAAGCTCATGACGAACATCAGGGGGTATACTCTATGTATGCCCAAACTGTCGTAAGACACGCTCGGGCATGTGATCCTCTACGATGTCCATGTGTATCAATGGACACCGCGACCTCCAAACCCCCTGACCTGCCCTACAGAAGGGGGGCAAACCATCTAATATAGTAGCGTACGGCATCCATATAAATAGATGCATAACATAAAAATACAAATCAGTGATCACCAAGTAGAAAATATGTTTAATTAAATTATTAATGTAAATTTAAATAGTTTTACCGCATCGTCCGTCATGTGATCAAGCTGGTCCCGGAATGAAAAAATACTATGGTGCGTATCGACATCCCGGTCAAAACTCGCTGTCCACCTCCTCGCATAAGGCATGTCAATCTCGAGGTGATGCCTAGGCACGGGCTGAAAAGGCAGCATCCTTTCCCACGCCCATAACTGTAAGCGATATTAGAAAATACGATTTTTTAATCGTCCTTTCAAGAGGTTTGTTGACATTAAAGGAACGAACACTTAAAATATTACCTGGAGAAGAGCAAAAAATCCACTCACATCTCTGACAGCACCAATAGACGCTCGGCACAGGCATCTGTAAAGATACGCCAAAACAGCACCGCCCCAGCTGTAGTCTCCAAAGCGGTCCAGATGCTCCAAGAAAACCAAGTAACGTAAACTGACAAAGGAACCCGATGAATTCAGGAACAAGATGCCCCCGAATATAACAAGCAGGTACAAACAGGCATGATGATCAACATCGTCCTGCGGGGTGCCGTCGTCAACCGGATCCAGACCCTCCAAATAAGTGCAGAGTGCACTAAGTTGAACCCGACTCTGTCCCGAGATCTGGGCCGCGGCATCAGGCACGAAGTGGGTGAGCCTAGTCAACTCCGTCACCCATGTCCTACCAGGAGGAGGCTCGTACCGAGTGTACAGTGGCTCTCCATCTACCCGCAATCCAAAGAGGACCTGCACATCCTGAAGCGTAATCGTGGCCTCACCAGTGCGAAGATGGAAGGTATGTGTCTCTGGCCTTCACCGCTCAACCATGGCCGTGATGAGCGCCCAATCATGCTGTACCCGACCAACGGACACGCAACGGTAGATGCCGCCCCGAAACAATATCTCCAACACGCGAGAGTGTGGGGGGTGCTCGCGTAAAAGAGCCCACGCTCTCTGCAGCCTACGGGGACGGAGCCTAGTAGATATCCTATAGTACCGGCCCATTATAACTCTGACCTATGATTGTCTTGCAAAGACAGTACTGATCTATCAGCGGGCCCCGGGTGAACAGCGGGCCCCGGGGGAACATCTGGCCTAGGGGGAACATTCGGATCCAAGAAAGAGTCCGGTCTGTACAAACTAAATTAGTCATTATTCTTGAAATGAAAGATAAATTATATTAACTAATCGAAATTCAGCAGTAATATTTGTTTGGAACTCTATTTTGAATATGTGATATATTTTTAGTTGACCAAATAGCCAACACAACTACGATAAAATTAAACTAAAAGAGTATATTCGTCGACCACATATTTTCCTATAAACTTTACATTTTTTTCGTTAGCTTATGTATTTATGAAAAGAAGAACTTTAACTATTCTTTTTAAGATAATCTTTTTTTATTTAACATATATATTCACGCTTTTAAAATTATATAGATTAACATTTCATAATCGTTTACAACTTGTTTGGATGGTTGTTACCTATTGTATTATATTATGTTGTTAATTTAAATAAAATGTTTGCTTTGATTGCTACTTTAATTTTATTGTAATGTAACGACGAAAGGTTCTATTTTATGTAACCACTGATTTGGTCCTATACAATACAACACAATACGATAAATGTCAAAACAATACATAATAATCATCCAAACAAAGTGTTAACAACATAATAATTCATTACCAATCAACTTCTTTCAATTCATAAAGAATGTTTAACAAATACTCAATTAACAAAATAACAATTCATAAATAATTAGCCAAATTAACAACTCATAAACATATAACAAATTAACAATTCATAAACATTAAACATATTAACAATTCATAAACATTTAACAAATAATGAATTAAAAAAAAAAAACGGAACAGTGGCTGAGGCCACTGCCCAGCCCGATCAACCCAAAAAAAAAAAAAATGAAATTTATGCATTTTTTTTGGAAATTAACGACGATTAAATGTTAAACATGCATGCAATATAATGTATATAACAAAATAATAACAAAAGTTCATAGTAGAAAACCTTAATCGAAGATTTTTTGTAAAGTTATTTTAATCGAGTTGTACGCCGCTTTTTCTCAAAATTCGAACTTAGAATCTTGCTCCTTGACTTGAATATACCGAGAAACTACACTTTCCGGATGAAATTTAATAGAAAACGACGTTTTTAAGACGTGGGGACCACCTTGGCTCGCCTCCAATGGCGTTTTGAATTTTTTTTTTCCACTGGAGGGGACCAGTGGTGGAACCCGATCGGGTTATAGTGAAGTAATATAGCGCAGTATTTTATTGCGCTATAGGAGAGAGACAAGCTCCTATAACGCAGTAAAATACTGCGCTATAGGTGAGAGAAAGTTTCCTTTAGCGCAGTATTTTACTGCGTTATAGCACTTAACGGCTTCGTCTCCGTCAAGTGCTATAGCGCAGTAAAATACTGCGCTAAAGGTACTTTAGTAACTTTTTTTTTTGTCGGGATATTTTGGTTCAAAATGTTTTTTTTAGGGTATTTTGGTTCCGGACTCGAAATTAGGAGATCAAGGAGCAAGTGGCCAGTCAAGAGGAATTGTAAGGAATAATGAAGAGGATGATTCATATATTTTCTTTGGTTTTGCATTGTTTATAGGGGAAATAAAAATTATACTCCGATGAAAGATACAGCCAATTAATGTTGCATGGATTGCATGCGTTTATAATGGATTTTAATATGTTCATGGTGGAGTAATGGTAAGTTAAACAAAGTGAACAGGGTGTGGAAGGAATATTATAATTAAGTATTGATAACATTGCCTATATTATGCACGTGTCTTTACATGTGTCTCATGTACAAAATGTGTCAGTGTAGGGTCTCAACTCAAGATGCATCTTTCTATAATTTGGAGGATTGTTATAAGAGAAATTAACTCTAATTTGTTGTTGGTAACCACCGAACTAAGATATAGTGTGATGATTGAATTTTTTTGCAGCACAACTCAATTAAGTCTCAAATCTGAATCTTGAAAATGAATAAATTTGTGATGCAGAGTGTTTTGCCCCTCTCAACCGTCGAAATAGTGTTTACGTTTTCTGTAGTTTCAATATTAAAGCAGTGATCATATTAAATTAAAATATATTTTTTGCCAAAAAAAACTTAAAAGTATATATAGAGAAAACGTGCTTATTATTGCAAGAAGAGCGTTTGATTAGATTAGTGAAATTAATTTATGTTTCTTAATCAAGAACATGCTCCCTCTAGGTTGTTTTAGGTATTTATGATTACTAAATACTACTCCTTCCGTTTCAATTTATGTGAACCCATTTGACTGGGCACGGAGTTTAAGAAAGTAGAGAAAACTTTTAAACTTGTAGTGTAAAATGAGTCACATATATTTAGTGTGGCTATAAATCATTGCATAAAGGTAAATTGTTTTTAAATATAGAAAGAGGTCATTCTTTTTAGCACGGACTAATAAGGAAATGGATTCACATAAATTGAAACAGAGGGAGTACTAGTATTTAATTTAATTACTTTTCATAGCTACAGTGAATTTTCAATCTACCTGTCATAGCTATACCAAATACACTAGGTTTTATGGCTTATTTCTCTCTCACGTCTCTCTCTCTCCAGCCAAATACCTTTCCCTCTCTCCGGCCAAATCTGGCCCCGCCTCTTCCTCCTCCACCCCGACACGATGAGATCTGAGAGATGCCACTGCCTCTTCCTCTTCCACATCAACACCACAACCTCATTGTTGCTCGTCGGAGCACCACCAAATCACCATAGCCGCCACTACTAAAGAGCTTCAGCGCTTGTTTTCCTTCGTTGAAGGAAAAGAGGAATTGGACTTTGCCTTCTTTGGAGAAAGAAACTTTCTGTAAAGAACACGGAAGAAAAAGGAAGCCATTACGCTTCTCAGATCTGACGGATACCGGAATTCATGGCTTCTTCTTCTTCTTGTATCTTAGATCTGAGTGTATTCGTTATTTTTTTTAGTGTAAATATAAGTTATATGTATTTTGTTGATTGTATTTTGGGGGCAAACTAGATGTATTTGATTGTATGTATTATTTGAATGACTCTATACATATGTTTGTATACAATTTTTTGAGTAAATACAGTGTATTTGAAATTTTGTTGAAATACATTCAAATATAGTCGAATACATTCAACTTTGCAACGCCAGTGGCGACCTTGCTGATCGAAGCTCGACTATTCAAATATAGCCAAAACAAACAGATATATCAATATATAAATACAGTAAAATACACAACTTCGTCATGTATTTAAATGCACTGGAATACTATCAATTTGAATACACATGTACCTATCATAGTTATTCCAAATACACTAGGTTTTATGGCTTATATCTCCCTCACCTCTCTCTCTCTTTCTTCTCCCTCACGTCTCTCTCTCTCTCTCTCTCTGACCAAATACCTTTTCCTATATCCGGTCAAATACCTTTCCTCTCTCCGACCAAATATCTTTCCCTCTCTCCGGCGCCTCTCTCCGGTTAGATCTGGCCCCGCCTCTTCCTCCTCCACAGCGACACCACGAGATCTGAAAAATGTCACTGCCTCCGCCTCTTCCTCCTCCACCGCTACACCACAACCTCACTGTTGCTCGTCGGAGCACTACCATATCACCATACTTGCCACTCTTAAAAAGCTTCAGCACTTGTTTTCCTTCGTCGGAGGAAGATGAATTGGAATTTGCCATCTTTGGAGAAACAAACTTTCTGTAAATAACGCGGAAGAAAAAAAAAAGCCATTACGCTTCTCAGATCTGACGGATACCGGAATTTATGGCTTCTTCTCCTTATTGTATCTTAGATATGAGTGTATTCGTTATTTTTTTTAGTGTAAATATAAGTTATATGTATTTGATTGATTGTATTTTGGGGGCAAACTAGATGTATTTGATTGTATGTTTTGTTTGAATGATCTATATACATATGTTTGTATACAATTTTTCGAGTAAATACAGTGTATTTGAAATTTTGCATATGAAATTTTGTTGAAATAAATTCAACTTTGCGACGCTAGTGGAGACCTTGCTGATTAGAGCTCGAATATTCATATACAGCCAAAACATAAGGATATATCAATACAGTAAAATACACAGTTCCGTCGTGTATTTAAATGCACTGGAATACAATCAATTTGAATAAACATGTATTTAGAGATATTAAGATTACATGTATTCAAATACAATCAACTAAACGCTAAATCAGATAAGGTTGGATATATACAACCAAACAGTGTATTCAAATACACTCAAATACACGCGAATTGCTTAAATGTAGCTACGAATTATAAATTAAAAAAAAAATAGCTATAGTTAGAAGCTCCTAAGCTATAGTTATTTGTGTAAGTAGTTACCCTTCTAAATAGATAATTTTTATTTAAAAATTGTTAAATATTCTATGTCCAAATTCCACTCCAAACATTAATTTAGTCGACCATAGTTCCTAGTCAAGACTAATTTTTTTGAGAGGGAGGAGTGCCACATTTAATTTAAACTATATAGAAGCATGGGTTTGCATCCATGCTTCGTCGTCCGTCCATCATTAAAAAAAAAAGTGTGGGCCCCATACTAAACACCTACTAATTAAAAAAAAAAAGTGGAACCCACCATCTCCAAACTCACGGAAAAAAAAAGGTGAACCGCATATTAACAAAATCAAGCAATATAAAAAAAAAGTGAATCCCATAATAAAAAAACAAAAAATATCAAAAAAAAAAAAAGTGCATCCCATATTAAAAAATTAACAATATTCATGTAATTTTCAAAGTATCTCATTAAATCAATAATGATGGATTCATTGTCACATGCGTATCAACTCATTAGTGGGAGCAAATGAAATTATTGTACAACAACATACGTAAAATACTTATATATTAAAATAAGATAGAGTTTAATTACTTTTTGATTTTTTCCTTACTCTAATAAATGTGAAAAGAGATTAATATCATAAAAGAAAAAATAATATTAAATGGAGATCAAATAATTAATAAGGTAAATTAGTGAAATTATAATTCTAATTGACATTGCCTTAAAAAATCGTGCAAAAGACAACATGACAAGTAAAATGAGTTAAACCAAAAATATTTACCAAAAATTAAAAAATAGTAGTTCTTCATTTCAAATTTCTACTTTGTTTCATTTTAAACATGTAAAATTAATATAATAATTTGAATTAGAATTATCCAAATAAAAATTTGATAAAAAATAATAGGTGTTGTTTAGGCCCAATCTACGTACATTAACAATAGAATATTTTACACCTTTAAATTAATCGAATTAAAATTCAAAGTATCAATTGATGCTTAAATATTGCTATTATTTTACCTCAAAGAGAGGAAAATAGTTTCCTTTTAAATAAGTCTTCTCTTTTAAAAAGTATTAATAAATTTTTGCTAACTTTGTATTCGTAGCAAACACTAAAATAAAGTTTTGGATACATAGAACAAACTACAATGTTATATTAATCGTGTTTTGAACATAATATATATATATAGAAGAGCCGGTTTATAAGCAAGATCGTCGTCCGTCCTTTGGTCCCACTTTTTTATTTAAGGGTAAAAAAATGACATTTTATACATTATATTACCAACTCTTCTAAAGTAGATAGAAATACTTTATTGTATTTCTATTTTTCTACTATATAGAAGCATCGGTTTACCCATGTTTCGTCGTCAGTCACTCTTAAAAAAAAAAAAAGTTGGACCCCATACTAAAAACGCCAAGAAATATTTAAAAAAAGAAAAACAAAATGGATCCCACCCTCTCTAAACTCATGAAAAAAAAGTGGACGCCACCCTCTCCAAATTCATGAAAAAAAAGTGGACCCCGTATTAAAAAACAAGCAATGTCAAAAAAAAAAAAAAACGTGCATCCCATATATTAAAAATCCTTAAAAAAAGAAATTTCAAATTAAAAAATTTCTAAGTTCAGTATTTCAAGTGTAAAAGAAATTTCAAATTAAGAAAACTGTAAAGCCGAGAAGAAAATCCTTAAAAAAAAGAAATTTCTTAATTTGAAATTTCTTTTTTTAAGGATTTTTATTGGTTAAAGTTATTGTTTTTTAATTATTCAAGTGTAAAAAAAAAACCGAGTTAATTGAAAGCTGCAAAATTGCGATTAGCGAGTATTTATTGGTTTAAGCGCACATTTATAGTCTCATGTATATGCGTTTGCCTTATTTTTGCATTTTAAAAAAAATATTTTGTGATATATTTAGGGCTTGTTTGGCCATGAAAATTGTGAGTGTTTGAAAAATATAGTTTTTGTTTTCAAAACAACTGAAAAACTTGAAAAATACACTTTGAGTAAGTTTAAGTGTCTATCTGGTCACCTTATAAGTTTATATGCCTATCTTACAAAACATGCCAAGTTTAAGGGTCCATCTGGGTATTAAGCCTTAAAAAATCAAACAATATTCATGTAATTCTCAAAGTATTCCCATCAAGTCAATAATAGTGGATTTATTATTATTGTTTTTCTTCAAAAGGTTAAGTAGGCAAATACATACAATTTCCTTCATTTTTTTTCATATTAGCTTGAGATCTAATCTAGATATTTAATTGCTGTATTTGCTATTCCGTCATGTCATTTATTTGTTATGTTTACTAAAATAACTATACTTAAAATATTTATATTTTAAAATAAGATAGAATTTAATTACTTTTTCATTTTTATTCTTACTCTCATAAATGTGAAAAGAGATTAATATCAAATGGAGATCAAATAATGAATAAATTAAATTAGTCAAATTAATATAAATATTGATAATAAACATACATAAGTTTGTACTGTTTTTGTGGATATATATATATATATATATATATATATATATATATATATATATATATATATATATATATATATATATATATATATATATATTCTCACTATCCAAACACAACTACATATACATAGATACACTATAATCCAAAGTGTTGGGACCATAACTCCTACTCAATACAATATTCTACGTTAGTGGTGAATGTCCAGATGTCAAAGTCTTCTCCGTTGATTATTACTGCTACGTGTTTGTTTTTAGGGTCCTTGCTTATGTTATTTTTTCACCCGTTTGGACCCTAAAACCTTTCAATATCACCACGCGCAACTTTCGATGAAATTAGGAATAATAAAACAAGAGAAAATGTAATATGTCTCACACCACAAGTATGTGAGATGTCTTTTTTTTTTTATCACACAGATGATATTAATTATTTAAGTTGAATATTAGCAGTTTAAGCGTCAAGAAAATTATGATTCTTTAATTTATCAAAAATATAATATAAATAAAAGGAAACAGATCAAGGGGCTTACGTATATTTGACAATATGAGTTAAGCCGAATCTAACATCTTTGTTCTATTATCTTAACACACATTTTACAGAAAAAGTTGGATCTATGATCTCAAGATTAGGAAAGCTCAATCTTTCATTAAGAACTATTAAGAAAATCATATGTTTGGCCATAACAATATTTAATATTTGTAGATGCTTACATTTTCAATAGTTGCAGTACTAATTTAGACCTAAACAAGTATTTGCGATACATGCGAAACATTATAGAAATTGTTTGAGAAGTATTTAGTAAGTAAAATAATAGTTTCCAATCACATATTTCTCACTTTTTCTAGATAAAAGTATGTTCAAATACAACTTATACTTTCAAAAACCTTTTTAACTTTAATTTTTAATTTTATTTTTGCTCTACTTATATAATTTTCTTTTTAAAATAAAAAAATAAAAATAGGAGGATCTAATTTGGGGTTTGGGCGCGTGTGGGACAAACTCCAAATGGGGTTAGTAAATGGGTCCCTTCAAATCTCCATAGAAAAAGACACAGACAAAGCTGCTGGCCAAGGTATCAGCTGGAACCCTCTTCTTCTTTCTTTAAAAAAACTATAAACTTAAATAAAATATAATCCTTCTTCCACACTATTTTGGAGCAAAAAAGAAACTATATAACAACAATGTGTTTTCTAATCATTAAATTATCTTCTAGATTTCTCCCTTCTCTCTGATTATATTCTTCCTTCCTTTCTTAAAGATTCAGAAAATCATCCAAAATCAAGAACCAAAAACTTTATTCAAGAACACCCTTTTTCTTAAAATCATGATTTGTTCAGTGGGTTACAGTGGAAACCCTTCATTACCCAATGTCCAAAATTTCAAAAAAAACCAATCTTTAGTATGTTTGAACAAGTCTTTTTCATGTTGTCACCAGCAAAATCCTTGTCCAGTATTTCCCAATGTCCAAAATTTCAGAAAAAATCAGTCTTTTTCATGTTGTTATCAGCAAAATGATTGCCCCAAGAACACCATTGACAAACTATGGAAGCCCAAAACTCATTTGATAAAGATATTAGCAGCTCAACAAGTTGAGCAACTTCCTAATAAGGCAAAGAAAAAAGTGTTTTTTGAGGAGAAAAAGAATGGGTTTTCTCAAATGGAGAGTCAACATATGTCAATATTGTGTGGGGTTGGGTATTGGGTACAGGGGTTTAGGTGTTTTCCTTGGTTGGCTCTTAACTTTCATATGGCACATGGAATGAATATGCATCCATCAACATTGCAACTTGTGCAGAATTTTGGGAATTTACCTATGGTTGCTAAGCCTATTTATGGAATTTTGTCTGATGCTGTTTATATTGGAGGTGCTCATAGAATACCTTATATTTCACTTGGAGGTAATATTTTTACTTCCCCTTTTGCATTGGTTTATCTGTTTGTTTCTGAATTTCAAGGTTTTGCAGTTTGTTTGTTTTTGTGTGTGGTGTTGGTGTTGTTTTGATTCCCTTTGTTCTTTTTGCCACTTTTGTTTTGATTCTGTTAGCTTTACTACAAAAGCAAATAGGTTCCTAGCGTGTAAAGGTTGTTGGAATAAACTTAGCAGCAGCTTTTAGTGTCCTGTAATTATAGGAAAAGGTTTCTATGATGTTTAGTGTAAAGCAAGCAGTACCTTTTGAAAAATTCACTACTTGGAAGTTGAAGATCACTAGATTCTAGAGAACACTGAAAGCCTCACTTTGAGGGGAGGACTAGGTACAATGGACATAATTTAGTGTACAAAGTCAAAATTAAGTTTTTGAAACCATTGAAACAAGTTCTGAAGTCTGATTTCCAGGCACTGTTTATTTCCTTTTATCTCTAAATTTTACCGGTATCTCTGAACAAAGAATATTCATGGGTAGGTTTGAAAAGTTCACCTATTGCAAGCCAATATGCTAACTTTTTGATAGCTGGATGAAAAAGATCCAATATGCATTAAACCTTTCTTTCGATGAATTACCTCTTAGCAAATTCTACTTATCTTGTTCTTCGCCATTGACCATCTTTTCCTTTTCTGTTCTTATTTTTTCTTTTCTTGTTTGTGTATGTGTAAAGAAGTTGAGATGGTCTTGGAAATTGTTGACTTAACTATTCATCTTTGTGTATGAATGAAAATATATAGCGACGTACAAGTAGAATATATTTGTATAGATATTGTACAAGCACTAATATTTGCTCTTTCAGTTTTCCTCCAGGTTTTGGCGTGGGGTCAATTGGCATTAACCTCAGCTGCGAGTAAAGCGCTTCCTGCTATTATGGCATGTGTTCTGCTTAGCAACGTTGGAGCATCCATTACAGAAGTTGCCAAAGATGCTCTAGTGGCTGAATATGGTCAAAGAAACAGACTGCCCAGTCTACAATCTTATGCATTTATGGCTTCAGCTGCTGGGGCAATTTTAGGTAACTTGATCGGAGGATATTTCCTACTCAAAACACAGCAACCTAAGTTAATGTTTCTAGCCTTTTCTGCTCTGCTTGCTTTGCAATTAGTAGTAACTTCAGCTACCAGAGAAGAGTCTCTTGGTTTAGCTCAATCATCAAATTATTCTGTTGTTAGGGAACCAATCATGGAAATATTTAGAAAACAGTATTCAGATCTTATGGTAGCAGTTCGAGAAGAAAGTATTGGTCGTCCTCTTATATGGATTGCTATGTCAATTTTAGCAGTCCCGGTCCTCTCCGGATCAATCTTTTGTTATCAGACACAGTGCCTAAATCTTGATCCATCAGTTATAGGGATGTCAAAGGTGATAGGCCAATTGATGCTTCTTTCTTTGACAGTCTTATATGACCGGTTTGGCAAAAAGGTCTCGATGAGAAAACTAATTGGCATTGTGCAGATTACATATGCTGCTTCTCTTCTTCTTGACCTTGTACTTGTTAAGCAGCTTAATCTCAAATTGGGAATTCCAAATGAATGGTTTGCTCTTTGCTTCTCGGGTCTAGCAGAAACTATTGCAATATTTAAGCTCTTGCCGTTCCATGTGCTGTTTGCAAGTTTGGCTCCATCCGGATGTGAAGGATCCCTCATGTCTTTCTTGGCATCAGCTCTGTGTTTTTCATCAGTAATTAGCGGTTTTCTGGGTGTCGCTTTGGCTACTTGCCTTGGTATAACGTCTGGTAACTACTCGAGTCTGCATTTTGGGATTGTTATCCAGTTTGTTGCGGCGTTACTGCCACTGGGATGGCTCAGTTATGTCCCTATGGCTCAACCTGCAGCTGAAACAGGGAGGAAGAGAAGGCAAAGTAAAAGGACGAGAAAATATAGAAGGGTAGGGAGAGTAGTAGTTGATTCGTTCTATTCTTATAGACGCAAAAGAGAATCTGATTTGAATGAGAATCCATTGCTGACTAAATGAAGAAATTGTTCATGTGCTACTCATGACTGGTCTCTGGTACTTGGTGGAACTCGGTTCCTCTTGCAGCGATTTTGATCAATTGTTTCTTGGCCAGTTACAACGATGCAGTTTGTTTCTCGGATTATTCTGGACTCTCTCTTACTAGAGCAGATTGAAGAAGGATGATGTATCCTATCCGCGTTGTGTAAATTGTTGAGTTGCAGAGAGGCAAGACCACAGGAGAGTGGGTAATTTTAAGATCTCCACAGGTGGTTCTTGCTGATCAGAGACTGGTTTCAAGTAGGATTCCTCTCGCTTTATTGCTATTTGCAGATGATAGTAGCCTCTGAATTCTTTAATCTGTATGCTTCTTTTTCGGAGATTAGAGAAAAAATTCTGAGGAAAAAAGTGAAGAATTTTGAATGTTGTCACTGGGACACTAAAGAGCAACTATTCTGAGGAGTACTGTTTTTGCATGGAGGGCTAGCTTTCAGTTCATTGAGCTTGTCTAAAGGAAAAAAAAAGGAAAGAAACAAACACAAGAGAAAAGGGATTCAAAAAAGTATTAACTTTGGTGATTCCTTTTTATCTGCCTGAGCGTTGGTGGACAAAATTACTCTTATGTATTTAAAAAGAAGGGAGAGAAAAGGGTGTTAGGATCATAGGATGGGAAGGGTGCTTGTTGTAAAGCTACTAATAAATGAATTGATCATTTTCCAATTGCCCATTGTTTATATAACTCTGTGTTGGTAGAAGATTTGCCCACTTCTGTTTCTCTTGCCTGTAATTGGAAGGGCTCTCAAAAAGTTCTAAAGAGAAGGTGTTCATTATTGCAATTTTGAGAAAGTTACAAAAGTTTACACTAAATTTTAAACTAGAGGAGTTTGAACTTTGCATGACTAGTACAACAATTTTCAATATAAAACTCAACGTTACTAATATACCAACTTTTACATGACTATGCTACATTTGAATTATGTTGTTAAGCATCCATTATTATTTTTATGTATAATTTTATGAGGTGTAGAACATCAAATAGAAGATCATGCATTAACAATATCTAGATTACAACATTTACGATCAAAATACCTTTACAGTAACCAATTTCAACGGAAAAGTTCCTATATTATTATTTTTGGTGAAAATATCTACATTATGATTCTCAAAATAATAATTTATGTATTATTCACCGTATAACATCATTATAATCAAATATTACCTACTTTCAGAGTATTCTCTGAAGAAATTACACGATTTGCCCTTCAAATAGGCTAGTCTTCAATTTTTCCCCTTCGAAATCGAATTTATGCCTAGTGAGATATACGTTCTTTAAAAGCGCGAGACGTAACTTGTGGGATATTATGAGGGAAAAATTAAAGACCAGCACAAAATAGGGATAAAAGTGCAAATGACCCGTTGTCTCTCGATAAAATACTTAGGCCCACGAGTCAAAATATTGACCCATTAGATAAAAGCCCATAATGCCCAGGAGTCAAAGCTGATTGGGCTTTTAGCTTAGCAGTGAGTATCTTGGAGATCAGTTTATAGAGAGTGGTAAAGCATGCAATAGGTCGATATTCTTTAACATATGAAGGAGCATTAACTTTAGGCACCAGTGTCACTGTAGTTATGTTAACTGCTTTCAACAGTTTCCCAATTGAAAAAAAATTGTAGTATTCCTTCAGTGACTTCCTCTTCTATCACATCCCAATAAGTTTTGAAAAACTCTGCATTAAAACCATCAATACCTGGGCTTTTGTCAGGTGGCAAATCTTTTAGAGCCTGGAACACATCTGCAGCAGTGGCTGGTTGTAGCAATTGATCTAATGTTAAACTGGGGCCATCTCTAGCAATGCATATATCTATACAAGGTATGGGTGTTAGCTGCTTGACCAAGCAGTGTTTGAAAAATCCAATGAACTCCTATTATATAAGACTTGGATTAGTAATCTTGATCCCCTGCTCATTGTAGATGGAAGACATCCGATTTTTAGCTTGCCCAACTTTCAAGTGAGCAAAAAAGTACTTTGAATTCCTGTCTCCATGATTAATCCAAGTGCTCTAGACTTCTGCTTCAACACCTTCTCATTGACTGCTTCTCATATTTTTATTTCCTGTAAAACCTCTCTCTCTTCTATAATCAGTGCTTGGTTAAAGAGGTCAATAGACATAGCTTCCTGAATTTCCTGCAGTCTACTTTTATACTGTGTCAGTTTCTTCTCAATGGAGGAATATTCCTTTTGTAATTGTCTTGATTGATGTGCCACCATATGCAGTTTCTTCCAAACACTGAATACAACATAACCAGGGATGTGCTGTTGCCATACATTTTCTACTAATGTTCTGAAGCGTGATTTTGGTGGAGAAATACAATTGGGTTAACCTGAAGAATGATGATTTTTTATTTTTTTTTATTTTTTAAAGACACATGGAAATTTTTAAATTAAAAAACAAGGCAAGTAATTTTTTAATTCGAAAAATAAAATTCTGTTAACAAAAGGGTATATATGCACCATTTGTGTAACGGCGAGGATATATATGCACCACTTTTTTAATGAGGGGTATATCTGGTTTAATTCGCAAAGTTGAGGTGTAAATTCAGGGGCGGATCTACAGCCCATTGATGGTGTTCACCTGAACACCCTCCGTAAATAAATACACTGTATATATAAGGTATGTTTATATATATATATATATATATATATATATATATATATATATATATTTCGAACACCCTAAACGCAATAGTAGGGGTCGGTTAAGTGGTTTAGGGTTCAAAATTCACCTTGAAATTTCACGTTTAACCCTCGAACACTACATTTTTATTTTTCAAACCCCTCAGAGAATATCTTAGATTTATACTTGCCTCTTTTCCCTTATTTCAATTTTGTTTAGAATGTTAGAAAAAATAACACTAAAATTAAAAATAGTGAAGTTTGAATTTTGCATAGCTAATACTCCTATAGCAATTTTCAACATGAAATTCAACATTATACTATTCCAACTTTTCCAATTCTCATGAGTCGTGTCGTGACCATATACTTCAACCTCAGCCCCCCAAACCAGACTGAGTCAAAATCTAATACCGTACTGGTCATCAATTTCCTTCAAAATTTCACTACCAACTCCAAAAGGCATTCGCTTTTACTACTCCTATATTATGGTGTATGACTTAATTACTCAAAATTATTAAACACTTTTAGAGACACAGTTAGTCTTTATGCATGGCAGATTTCTTAGCAATATGGTTTCTGCTACATGTACTTCTTCATGCAAATGGAAGTTTAGCGTTTTGGGAAGAAGAAAAAATAGCTCTTTTGAAACTGAAGGATGTTTTAAACTACCCAAACGGGACTGCACTTTCGTCTTGGGGTGGTAAAGAAATGGATTGTTGTAAGTGGGAAAGAATTGGTTGCAGTAAATTGACAAAACGGGTGACTAAACTTTCTCTTAATCGCACAAGACAAATAGAGTTGCATGACAAGGATTTCTTCATTGAATCTTCTTTGTTTCTTCCCTTTGAAGAGCTGCAAGAGTTAAGATTGGATGGTAACTTAATTACAGGTCATTTCGTCGCCCTTCTTCTGATTAATTCGTAATCTATCCGTATCAATTTACGTGACTTTTTTTTTTTTTAAAGTCTATCCTAAAAAGGAATAACATTTTTTTATATTTAGCAGTAACGGTTTAACTTCAAATTTACTGCTCCCTCCGGTTCAAAAAGAGTGTCCGCTTAGATGTTTGCACACCCTTAAGAAAATATTAATTCGTAGGCAAAAATAGATAATAAGTATTAGGATTTGTTCAATTAACACTTAATAAGAGCAAATATAAAAAAAGGATTAATTTTTTCTTGATTTGGTAAGTAGCACTCTTTTTGAACCAACAAACAAAAGAAGTTTGAACCGGTGGGAGTATCATTTTACCCTTAATGAAATGATTTATATCCACACAAATATTTATGACTTCTTTTGGATCCCAAGTTTCAAAAGTTTCCTTTTCTTCTTAAACTCCGTGCCAGTCAATCACGTTCACATTAATCGGGGGTCACAGGGAGTAGTAGTTTATATAGGTATGAGTATTTCATATGGAGCAATTAATATGCTCTTCCATATTATGTGGCGGAATTAGGGTCAGATTAGTCAAGTTTTCTGAAATAAATTTATATGTTTGGAAACAATATAAAAAGTAGTCCCTCCGTCCCAATTTATGTGAAGGTGATTGACTGGGCATGGAGTTTAAGAGAAAAAACAAGAATTTTGAAAGAAATTTATGGCCACAAATCAATTTCCGTAAGGGTAAAATGAGAAGTTTGAAGTTAAATCGTTACTAAATATAGAAAAATATCATTCTTTTTTAGTATGGACTAAAAAAGAATGAGCGTCACATTAATTGGGACAGAGGCAGTAGTACAATATTTAATAATTCAAAATATTCAAATTTTTTTTTGAAGCAATGGTAATCAAAGAGAAGTCTTTTTAATGGTGACATATTGTGTCTATGCTATTTGGAATGATTGAAGAAGAATTTTAAGTGTCCATGCTTTTGTTACATTTCATCTTTGATTAACATAACTGAAAATCTAGTATCGTGCTGGATTCTATCTTCTGATATCGATTAGGAGGAGTAATCTTTACAATATCTGTTGGTATTGCTGAACTGTACTAGCTAAGTTGGATTGAGGAAATCAACTCTAAAGAGAATAGAGGCTTGTGTCTTTTCTTATTGTTAGAATTTTCATTGATTCCATATGGGTTTCGGCCTAGTCTCCCTTCCATGATTTGTAAATTTGTTGCGTATTTCAGTAAGTCATCTTTATTTCAAAAAGAAAAGAAAAAAGATACTGGCTAGGAGGACAAATTTGTTCTGTTACCCAATGTTTCGCTTGGCTTGGTACAGGTTTTAAGATGTTTGATTAATATGAATACCAGAAACAACACCATATCTTACCTCTTGCTACTAGAAATAATGATGGTTCTAGCAGTAATGCAGAATTTGCTCGGAGAATGAATTCTGCTTCTGGAGAATGAATATTGCTTTGGGATTTCCTTAAATGGTTTATATGATTTTCAATTTGGAACAAGGGTGTTTGAAGATACAATTTAACTAAATAAAAATGTGATCCCTCTAACAACTTAAGCTTTTCGATGAGACGGTCACACACACCAATACTGTATCTGTGCAGGCAGAGATCCTAGTTCGAGTTTTACTGCCACCTATTATTAAAAAGATTTCCTCGTGCTTATCCAAGAAAAAGGACCAGGTCTACACATAAGGGGCGTATTGAAGACATAATTTAATTGAATGAAAGTGTGCTCTCAAATAGCTTAAGCTTTTAGATGAGATGGTCACACACACTTCGACAACAAAGGGAGAGTTGTTCTTCTTTGTAATATTAACTAGATTTCTTAAATCTATAATAAACTACTGAGAAGAAATGCAACTTGCTTTTGTACAAGAACTCTATCAGGACATTGAGTAATTAACTTGCTGATAAAAAGCTGACCCCTCTCTCTCTCTCTCTCTCTCTCTCTCTCTTCTCTTATATTCTTTGGAAGTTTATTTTTGTGACTTTAAACGAAAAAGGTAGGAAAATAATTTTGAGGCATGAGGATGAAAACTTAGAAGGGTATTGGAGATAACTTGAATTTGGAAAGTTGTAAATGTCAAGAATCTTCAATCTGGAACAACTCAATTTTTTTTAGTTTCTGTGTTCTTCAACAGTTCAACCTGTTATTCTGACTATATAGAAAGCTAAGAGCTGAGAATTTGTGAATAGTCTCAAAGACCTAATCAACTTTGAGTTATCTTCCTCTCAGCTGTAACCTAAGGGTTCACATGAATAAGATGCAGCAACCAGAGTAGATATGATAAGGCCTTTCATGAAGATAAATCTGCATTCAAGAAAGAGCATCCTTGTGAAATGTTCTGATGTTTTGATGCTTTATTAACTTTCCCTTGTATTTTGCCTGGAAAAAAAAACACTTAGATTTTTTCTGATGATTATTCAATTTTCTTGATTGATATAATGCAGGCTTCAACGGAGTATTGAGGTTAAACAAATTACAAATTTTGGATCTGAGTTATAACTCACTAACAGAAATTCCATCTTTCAATGGCCTAGAATCTATAAAGTTTCTCAGATTTAGTTCTAATCGTCTGAAAAATTTATCCACATTCCAAGGTAATTAAACTGTACCTTGTACCCTTTACCCTGGGGAGAAAATTTAAATAGCCGTGTGCAATTGTACATTTAGTTCCCTAATTGACTTTTTTTTCACAGAGTTGACAACATTAAGGGGCCTGGAGATGCTTGACTTGGGTTATAATGACATTGCTGGCGAGATGCCTCCATCTATTGGGGCCATGACATCTTTAAAGAGCTTATCATTTAGAAACAATGAATTAAATGGCTCTTTCCCGGAGGAAGGTGTGCTCTCTTTACGCTAGATACTCAATTTAGTTTATTATCCCAATACATTATCTCTAATGGTTGAATCTTTAACCAATTCATCATAAGTTGCATTAATTATTCATGCTTACTAAGAAAGGAAAAAAAAAAGAATAATTCCGTCAGTTCATCTAACTGTTTGTGGTGAAAGGTGAAGATGGAGGTGGGAAGACGTAAGTAAAAACTGAGGGAACCCATTGCCTTGTTTGTCAATTTCCTCTGGGGGTCGGCATGTTAAAGTGGATTTCCAGGAGGAATTGGCGGATAGTCATGCATTTAGGGTTAGGACTTCCTACATTTATTTGTTTGACTCTTAAAATGGGGTAAGATTAGTAAACTAGAGTAGTTATCATTGTTGTTTCATATTAAAGTTCTCTGAATAACAGAGGTAAAGCTATTACTTTGTCATGTCAAGAAATTTGACCTCCCCTCATGAAGAAAAGATTTCCTTGCTTCATCTTTGTCAACTTTTCACCTTTCAGGTTTATGTAATTTGAGAAGCCTCCAAGAGTTGGATATTAGCCGAAACAGCCTAAAAGGATCTATTCCTCCATGTATCAGCAATTTAACATCCCTTCGTCTCCTTGAACTTTCTGAAAATAACCTTGAGGGAACCATTCCTTCGGATCTCCTGTCTAGTCTCAAGTCCCTTGAATACCTTTCTCTTTCTTTGAACCATTTTGAAGGGTCCATCTCATTGAGCTCATTTGCTAACAACTCCAATCTTGAGGTTCTAGAACTTGATAGCCTTAACAAGGAGTTGCATGTATACACAGAAAATACAACCTGGAAACCTCTATTTCAGCTAAAAGTCCTGCGACTATCAAACTGCAAAATCAATGAGCCAACGAGATCTATTCCGAGCTTTCTTTTGACCCAGCATGATTTAAGAGTTGTTAACCTCAGTTACAATTCTATGGTTGGAGAGCTTCCCGCTTGGCTACTAATAAACAACACAAAATTGGAGTTCCTTAGTCTTGCTCAAAACTCATTCACGGGTCAATTTGTGTTACCTGCTGATTCTAAAGATCTTGATTTGTTTTGGCTTGATGTGTCTAAGAATGATATTCAGGGCCCCATTCCTGCATCTATTGGCCATATTTTCCCAAATTTGTTGTATTTGAACATGTCTAGAAACTCATTTCAAGGTAGTATTCCTCATTCAATCGGCAATATGAATAAGTTGCGTTCATTGGATCTGTCGAGCAACAACTTCACTGGAGAATTACCTGAACATTTGGTTATGGGCTGCAAGGATTTGACTATGCTGAGACTTTCACATAATAAGCTGCAGGGGCAGTTATTTCCCAAAAGATGGAACCTCACAAGGCTCCAGGTGTTGTATTTAGATAATAATCTCTTTTCCGGACATTTGTTACCTGGACTTCTTACAAGCTCCTCACTGATACTGTTGAAACTAAGCGATAACTCAATCTCGGGAAAACTACCTGATTGGATAGGGGAATTTTCTTTCCTTAGATCCCTTAGTGCGTCCAGAAGCTTCTTCAGAGGTCCTATACCAGTGGGCTTTTGCAGACTTGTGCAACTGAGTTTTTTAGACCTTTCATGGAATAGTCTTTCTGATAACATACCTTCTTGTTTCAATCTGTCAGCACTAAAATATTTACACCTTCAAGGAAATGAACTCTCAGGACCTTTGCCAAGAGCTCTCTATGGATCATCTTCCCTTGTGACACTAGATATGAAGGATAATAAACTGTCAGGGAAAATTCCAACGTGGATCAGCTTACTCCCAAATTTGAGAAATCTTTTATTAAAAGGAAACAACTTTATAGGTTCCATTCCTTTTCAGCTATGTCAGCTTCAAAACATCAGCATACTAGATCTCTCTTCCAATAGCCTTTCTGGTCCCATACCTTCATGTTTGAATGATATACCATTTGGTCGGAAGAAAGCACATGATCAAACCTTTGAGACTGATGAATATGGGTGGACATTGTATAGCCCTTTTATGACGTACGAGTATCAAAGCGTACTTCGTGTAAACCAATATGTTGAAGCTGGATTTTACTCATCAGATGTGGCAGAAGAAATAGAATTTATCTCAAAGCTTAGGTATGAGTCATATACAGGAAGCATCTTGAATTATATGTCTGGGATCGATCTTTCTATGAATAAATTGATAGGTCCAATTTCTCCTGAACTTGGGTTCCTAAGTGATATTCATACTCTAAATTTATCACATAATCAACTGAATGGATCCATTCCAAGGGCATTTTCCAACTTGAAGCAAATACAAAGCTTGGACTTATCCAACAATAAGTTGAGTGGTGGAATTCCCCCGGAAATAGTTCAGTTAAACTTTCTATCAGTCTTCTCAGTGGCAAACAACAATTTATCAGGACGCGCACCAGATAGGAAGGCCCAGTTTGCAACATTTGAAGCTAGCAGCTATGAAGGCAATCCTTTCCTTTGTGGATTACCTCTCCAGGAAACTTGTGGAAGGAGCACAGCAGCATCAGATCCAAATCCAGGAGAAATTGATGATGAAATTGATGATCTGTTCAAAGATGCATTTTTGGAGACTTTTGTTCCATCATCTATTGTGGCATTCCTGGGAGCTAGTGCTTTTATTTACTTCAACCCCAGTTGCAGAATGCTTTTTCAGTTTGTTGAAGCAAAGCTCTTATCTTCTAGATAGATTTGCCTAGTTATTTATTGTACCTGATGAAAAAAGTAACTGAGTGTGTGCATAGAAAGTAAAGCATACTTTTTATGAGATATTTTTGGCAATTCAATAGTATCTCAGGACCTTTGTGTTTATCTATGGATGCATGTGTGAAAATGTTATAAAACTCCCTTTCAGTCTTCCATTATATCGACAATTAAAAGGTGAAAATCTGCATTTTAGAACAATGACAAGCAGTTATGCTGTTTAAGTTTTATATCCCCCTTTTCTAGTTATTGTTATACCCCATTTTAACCTGAGAGATTAAAGCGGAGTACAACATATTGGAGATTCCTGAATTGCTTGTTTTAAGGAGTCGCCACCTAATTGATTTTAAGGTGAATTAGGGCACCTAATTATTAACTAAGGTAAAGTTAACTAAACCTCTGTTAATAGTCTGCTTAACTAATATGATTCTAGGTAAGGGTTCTATATTATCCTAAAGGGAAGGGGTTAGGCATCCTTTAGAATCCGTTAACTTACGGTTATCCGACCAAACTTAGGTTAATGAATTAATGTTAAATAAGATGCTTGAAATTTTAAGAAAAGAGAGTAAAGAAATGTCGCTTAGCTTTTTTAAGGAGAAATATAAAAATGATGCTTTAAGATAAGATTTAGAAAAAATATAATAATTTGCATAAAAGAAATTTTTTTAAATGCCATTTAAAATAAAATTTATAAAAGTTGATAAGGCTTAAAATAATAATGTTGTTTAAAATAAAATTTGCATGAAATATATAAGTAGAAGGAAACGCGAGTTTGTGCAATGTTTAAATAAATATTTGAAACAACTCAAGTGGCAAAATATTAATTGATTTTGCAATTTAAGAATATAGACAAGATGCGAGTTTTCTTTCTCCTTTTCATTATCATTTATTAACTATGCTTAATTAAAAATATGCATGATTGACTCAAAACTTGAAAAAGTTATTTAAAATATGTTCGAATTTACGTTTGCATATTAATGATGTTTTGAAATTAAGACAATAAGAATGTGACTCCTTTAATTCGAAAAATATGAATTTTATACCATCCATTATTCTATAAGTAAATATTATGGATACTATAAATAACTTTAATATAAAAAGAAGAAACATGGAATTGATTGTTTGTCTCTCTTAAACTAACTACCCATTACTAAAACTAAATCTACTAATTCATTAGGATTTATCTAAACTAATAAAACAAAACAAAGAAAGAGTTAAATGGGCTCAAATTAATATGCACAAAATAAACAGAGGAAGAGATAATTTAAATGGGCTCAGCCCATTTTCGGACTGATAGCCATAGTGCTGCTGGGATAGTTCATCCCATTTTTAAGGGGGCTGTTGCAATCTGTTGCTGTTTGCCTGGGCCAACAGCCCAATATTTTGTTTCCTTTGCTGCGGACACAACTGGATAGAAAGGAGGAAATGATGTTCCGTAGGGCCTTGGCCCAACATCGAATGCGGAAGACGAGTCCCTCGGACTCGTATGCGAAGGTCATGCATAAAAACGAAAGCAAAGGATTAATATGTGATCAACAAATAAAGTTAAAATGTATGGCGCAAATTAAAAGAACAAAAGAATGGATTGCACATATACTATGTATATTTCATGTCTAACACATTCATAGGGATATATATTTTCATGAACGTACTTCAATATACATTCATATACATACTTCAACTGAAGTACACTTGCGACGAAACGTACAAAATCTAAACAACTCAAACTGAAATTGGTAACATTACGTACAGGACCTGCTAGTACATGTTCATTCATGTGAAGATGCTCCGAGTATAGATTAAGTATACTGGCAATGTACAACGCATATCAAGTCTAAACAGGAAAGATGCCTATAATACTCGGGTATATTTTAGTTATCCTTTTCCTATTATCGAAACTACATACTGATGACCATAAAAAACTATCACCACTGCCAGTAACTAATAATTCCATTCGACTAAAATCACAAATAGCCTCTTTTAGTTTTACCCAAGTCACAAATTCATTCATCATGCTAACCTATTTGAGCCAAAACGGAGCAAATAAACTACTTGAGGAATTAAGAAAAGAAAACAATGAGACTGAGGGGTGATGTTTAGAGTTGTGCTTACCATACTTTACTACTTGGGCATAGTTATTTCTAAAAAAATGAGAAAATCATTGGGGTCAAGAGCATAATAGACATACTGAGGTTTCATCTTTTACTCTAATTTCATCAAAAATTTGATTTCTTAACTAAATCATGTCTTTAACCGATCATCCAAAGTGAACACACTTCCTCTAATATAAGACTTCCAAAGAGGAGTTTAGATTTTAAAATAATTAGGCATAGCAATGCCCTTTTGCTGCAGCTTTCAAACATGCTTACAAAAGAAATGGTTTCTACCTTAGTTCCCAAAAGAAATTTTAAGGCTTCTACCAGGGAGCATATTCAGACAACAAATAAGACCAACTAAGTCAAGTACTAAGCTTAATCACAGTTGAACTAACAGCGAGCCAGATGGCACGAGTTTCATACTTAGAAAACAGGGACTGATATGTCTTTTGGGTCTCAAAAGGCAGTTTAAAGCTTAATAAAGATAGAGGTCTTATTAATAATACAACATCTTTTGGAAGTAAACAACATTCTGCCCAAACCACACATATCGTTTAAAAGCTAGTCCAAATCATTAGACTGGATCCCCAATATACATACTGTATACTGAAATAAGACAACAAACATGGGCAGGTTCAAAAATACCAAAAAAGGAAATTCATGGGTATCTCACATAATTCAAAAACATTTAAGTGTAAAGGCTAGGTGAATCATAACAACATATAGACAAAGAATACAAGCAAGCTTCAAATAGTCCTGCAAACAGCTAAGCCAAGCGATTCAGAGACATTTACTCAGATAATTTCTCATTATTAAAGCAGTAACCACACATGACTCTCAAGACTAGTTATCCTTTTTTTATTTTATTCAAAGCTCATTGTTAAAGAAGTTCTTATAGGGAAAATTGATTCTCTGACACTCATTTTTTTTTAAAAAATGTTAAACATGCCTCTATAATAAATTTCTAACTTAAAGAAAGAAATTATTACTTTTAAAAGCAGGAAATCTGGCTTGTTAAAAGGTATCTACACAAACATCCTTACAAGGTATCTTCCAGGAAAGTAAGGATTCCAATTAAACACAATATGCCCTAAAATGAACTTAAAGAGTGGCCATCAAACCTCAAGCTTAACAGCACCAATATAGGAAAATTTCAGGCAAGAAAACCATTTGAGAGAACAACTCGAGTCAAGATTTGGAACATCCACATAAATAAACACATAAGAGGCAGCTTCAGGGAGGAACCACACTCTAAGACCATTAAGTCAGGCCACGTTTCATTTTAGCATTTCATCTTACTTTAAACATGCTTAATCTAAGAGCATTCAACCACACAGAAACGCATTTTGCTAAGATCATGGAAGTGATTCAAAACGAAGAAAGGAAAATGCTGAACATCAAGTTACCTAAGATATGCTGAAAAATACTTCAGAAACATAGAATGAGCAGGAATGAAGAGAAAATGAATATCGACGACAAATTCGACTCTAAAATATCAAATCGAACACACAAATCACTTCTCTACCTTGATATTCAGACTTCAGCGAAGAATAAAATACAACTTAAAGGGAATAAATATACTTGGAACAGACTTCAGCGGGCATGCGCTTAGTCAATACTTAAATTAACCTATAACACATATAATATGGCCTAAATACAACATACTCAAAGAACAAAAGGAAAAACGGGAGTGCAACAGTTACTTTAGTTTCCTAACATACCAAAACAAAAAAAAAGACTAAACATATCATCCATAAAATTCAATAAAAGCTATATACAAGCATGAACCAAACAGAACTGAAACGAAAATGCGAAGTAAAAGGAGAATTATGGACCTTTTCCGGGTGCAGCGAAATGGGTGCGAAGCCTTCGATACACACTCAAACACTTCAAAACTCAATTCACAGACATAAGAGAGATTGAGAAAATTGAAAATTTTGCTTGGGGGATTTTAGCGACAAAAACGAAGGCTTTTGTTTCTATGGAATTTTTAGGCTAAAAGACTCCAATTTTCAAGGGGGGTTTGTGCGGCTGAGAACTTAGCTTCTTTGGGGGTATTCAAACTGCTCCCACTTTGTTTTTAGGGAATTTTTCGTGGCAAAAAAAGATCCCTCAAAACGATTCAAAACCCCCTATTTATAGGGTTCTTGGTTGAAGAACAAATGACGGAGGGAGAAGAGGAGTGGGGACAAGAGTATGGTGGAGCAGAGGGGAAGTGGGGGCGTCAGACGCGTGAGGAACATGGTATGGTGGAGGCGGCAGAGGTGCGTGGTGCGTCAGAGAACATGGGGAACAGGGGTGTCGGAGAATGGCAGAAGCGTGGGGGGTAACGCGGTGGAGATGGCAGGTGAGGGCGATGGAGGAGAGAGAACGAGTGGGGTGGCGATGGGGGAGCAGTGAGAAAGAGGGAGAGAGAGGGCGCGGCCGCGGGAGTGAAGATGAAGGGGAAACCCTTTTTAGGGTTTCCCTTATCTTGAAACGGAATGGGTCGGACCCAATCCATTTATGGACTGGGTCAATTTTTAGACTGAGTAATAAAAGGATGGGCTAGTGAATTAAAACATAGACTGATCTAAAAAATTGAGATAAAAGATATGGGCTAGCCCAAAAAATATTAGGAGTTAATCGGACTTTGATTTGGAGTCCGGTAAGTCAAAATACGGATCGAGTGCAAGAAATAGTTTGTCTTCTAAATTTGAATAAGAGACCCGTTTAAATAATTCGTGTTAAATATTGCTCAATACAAAATATGCAATCATCAATGCTCGGATAAAAAATGGCGTTGCAATAGCCGTGCAATAATATTTTGAAAATTCGCACTGAAATAAAATACTATTATTTAATTATGCAAAGATAAATGCGATGTGTGTGCGTAAGCTGGTAAAATGCCAAAATGATAAAAAATTATGAATTAAAATAATAGTAATAATAATAATAATAAAAAAAAAAAAATAATAATAATAATAATAAATGCGATAATAGTAATAACAATAATTGATAGAATAATGCAATGACGGTATTGATAATAGGCTAATAATTATAGTAAACATAATATATATTTATTTTATTTTCTCAAAATATTAGAAGCACAAATAGGTATTTCAGGAGGAAAGGCGGGACAAAATTGGGTGTCAACAACTTGTCCCTCTTTGCCCGGTAATGATGAAAAGAGTTTTCGGGCAAAGACGTTGACTTAGTAGCCTATTTTGTCCCGGCTAGAGGATTATGAAGGACTAAGGGTAAAGAAAATTACGGCCGAACTCCGGTCTCTGAATCGCCTACATATCTCGGGCTGCACGAGAATCAGGCCGTGTGTAGTTCTGGGAAGACTACGACACCTATGACTGGCAACTCACGATTTGATGCGAATTCGCAAAAAATATTGTCCCAGTGTCGAGTTATGATGACACTGAGTATTGTGATAGAACTCCGAAAATTGAGTGTGCTGGAATGCGAACAGAAAATTTGAAATTGAAGCCGAGTGTTCGAGGTAGATCATTGACCCTTGTCGGAAGTTTGCTTATCCTTCCCGACGTATTGCCCCAGTTCGCTGCCGAAGAAATAGTTCCACGTTGCGCTAAAGCTCCTGCGAAACTTTAAACTAGATAAAATAGTCAGTAAAAATAAACATTGAAGTAAAGCGATGCAAGTGCGGTGCAATGCGGCTGCGAGCGCACGCATGAGCATTTGAAAATAATAATAAAACAAGGCAGGTGTGACGCGATGTCTTATGCAGAAATTTTAAAGGGCGGTGCGCAGCCTTATGCAAAAACTACAAAGGGCGGTGCGCAGCCCATGCGAACATGGAAGGCGGTGCACAGCCTTATGCAGAGAATTTAAATAGGGTGGTGCATGGCCCAAGCAGTATATGAATATGGAAATGATGCAAAGGGCGGTGCGCAGCCTATGCAAAAATTTTAAAAGGGGCGGTGCATGGCCCAGGCAATATATGGAAACGATGCAAAGGGCGGTGCGCAACCCCTGCATCATATGAAAGGTGGTTGAGCCCGAAATGTCCTATTTTAGGGTGGAAGAACCCGGGTATCCTGTTTTAGGGTGGAAGAACCCGATATCCTATTTTAGGGTGGAAGAACCCGAGCATCCTATTTTAGGGTGGAAGAACCCGAGCATCCTATTTTAGGGTGGAAGAACCCAAGCATCCTATTTTAGGGTGGAAGAACCCAAGTATCCTATTTTAGGGTGGAAGAACCCGATATCTTATTTTAGGGTGGAAGAACCCAATATCCTATTTTAGGGTGGAAGAACCCAATATCCTATTTTAGGGTGGAAGAACCCAATATCCTATTTTAGGGTGGAAGAACCCGAGTATCCTATTTTAGGGTGGAAGAACCCGAGTATCCTATTTTAGGGTGGAAGAACCCGAGTATCCTATTTTAGGGTGGAAGAACCCAATATCCTATTTTAGGGTGGAAGAACCCAAGTATCCTATTTTAGGGTGGAAGAACCCGATATCCTATTTTAGGGTGGAAGAACCCGATATCCTATTTTAGGGTGGAAGAACCCGAGCATCCTATTTTAGGGTGGAAGAACCCAAGCATCCTATTTTAGGGTGGAAGAACCCAAGCATCCTATTTTAGGGCGGAAGAACCCAAGTATCCTATTTTAGGGCGGAAGAACCCAAGTATCCTATTTTAGGGTGGAAGAACCCGAATGCTGTGCGTTTGCGAACAATGATGTTGTGCCTTTGCGGGACATTTGAAAGTAATAATGCAATGCAATGCAGGTGCGGTGCTTTTGCAGTGCGGGACATTTAAAAGCAGTAGTGCGTATGCAGTGCGGGAAATTTAAAGCAATAGTGCATATGCAGTGCGTGGTATTTAAAATAGTAGTGCCTGCAGTGCGGGGAGTTTAAAGCAATAGTGCATATGCAGTGCGTGGTATTAAAAAATAATAGTACATGCAGTGCGGTATTAAAAATAATAGTGCATGCAGTGCGGTATTAAAAATAATAGTGCATGCAGTGCGGGGAATTTAAAGCAACAGTGCGTGGTATTTAAAATAGTAGTGCATGCAGTGCGGGGCATTTAAAGCAATAATATTTGTGCGTGTTATAGGAAGATTCCAAACCGCTCGCTGCGCAGTCCCCGCAAAGCTGTAAGCATACTTCAGCTTCCGCAACTGGAAGCCTTGGTGATATTTCACCTTGCTAAAATGTTTCCATGAATAAAATTCCTGCGCTCAAAGAAAATTATGAGTTTCGAAATTTGTGTTGATTTTGAATCATCCTTGAATCACCCTTTGCTTCATGACTTTCGTAAGGTTTTCTTGATGCTAAGATTCGTATGCCGTGCATTATCGTTGAGGAGTAGCTAAAAATCGGTTCTGCGTTACTCAAAGGAAATTTGTTAGTATAAAAGAAAGTGGTTGCCTTGCGTTGAACATTGAAGCTTTGGCTTTGAATCTGTGCTTCTCGTTGCTATGCCATTGCAGAAATCTGATTATGTGAATATGGCTTGGGATAAGCCGTCTGCAAAATTTCTCCAGTTCGACTTGGGGGGGGGGAAATTGGAATTTTTTTTATTTATTGAGACCGGACCCAACATGGGCGCCTACGTATCCTGCTACTAACAGGAATCAGGTCGACCGTAGTTCATTTAAAAAGTCTAGAAAAGATTACAAGATAGCGGCTATTCCTAAAGATGGGCATGTGGAGGATGATATTCTCGAGTGTCGAGATGATGTCCCTATCAGTCGGCTTGACTTGTTGCACGCTTTCTTTTCAAATGCCTTGGTGCCAGTTTCGATGGATCACCCTTAACAACAGTTGTCTTTGTGTTTGCAATATTATCGGCTGAAGGCTCTAGCTGCAGCTTTATCTTGCCACTTTCAATCATGCTTTGAATCTTAAATCTTAGTGCTGGACATTCTTCAATGTCATGTCCTTGGATGTTTGAGTGATAAGCACAACTCTTAGATAAATCAAAGTTTGGCGGTGGATGCTTAGGTATAAATCCCTTCTTTGGTTGTAGAATACCCTTAGAACTCAACCTCTTAAATATGTTTGCCAGTGGTTCATTTAGAGGAGTGAAGCAAAAAGATTTCCTCTTCTTTTGATGTTGAGAGCTTGATTGTGCTTGGTGAAACCGTTGTTGGTAGCCTTGCTGGGAGTTTTGCTGACGAGGACATTGCATGGTGGCATAAGATTGAAAAATTTGGTGACTTTTATGGCATTGCGCTTGATGCATAGTCGTGGAAGCAAATTGGTTTTCCTTCATTTCACTTTGCAGATTTCCTAGTACCTCCGCTTGGAAGGTTTGGTGAACGGCTTGTGTTGCTGAGCTATCTGTAATTCTCCCTTCTTGAATGGCATTTTCTAGTTCTCTACCAATCCTAATCAAATCAGAGAAGTTGTGTGCACAAGCTCCGAGCAACTTATCATAATATAAGTCTTCCTGAATCTGGATGAAGGTTGAGATCAATTCCCTCTCGGATAATGGAGGATGTATTTTTGAAGCTTCTAACCTCCATCGTATGGCATATTCTTGGAAAGACTCATGTGGCGTTTTCTTTATTCTAAGCAGATCAGCTATGTGCGGATCGCCTCCAGTGTTAAACTCGAATTGCTTTATAAATCCGCGGGCCATATCTTCCCACGTAAGCCATTTGCTAAAATCTTGTTTAGTGTACCAATAGAGTGCTGATCCTGATAAACTTTGAATGAACAATCTCATTCGTATGGCTTCAATATGTCCAATACCAATTAATCTGCTGCAATAGTCCTTTAAATGAGCAACGGGATCTCCCTTCCCATTGAAAGTGTTAAACTTAGGTATTTTGTACCCTGACGGAAGCTCAGCGTTTGGATGCACACATAAATCTTCATACTTCAAAATCTGGAAATTTTTCGAACATAACTCTTCATTAATGACTTTCCTCAAATTGTGGAGTTCTTTTCCCAAATCTTCGTGGCAAAGCGACTTGATTTCCTTTCCAGGCCTCCTGTATGGGGATATCGCCAGTTCGTTTTCCTTACTTTTCTCGAATTGAGTGGTGGCTATGGAAAATTGAGGATTAGGAATTATCGCTACTTGATCGGGAGTGTAGGTCGAAGGCATTTGTGGAATGGTATAGGTAGGATTTAAGTGAGGCGAAATGGCTAAGGAAACGTTGCTGGAAGTTGAGGTTGTGTTAGGAAGAAGGCTTAAGGTATTTCCCAGATTGGCTACAATATTTTTTCGAACCACCTTTCCCTTGCTATCGTTTTGTTCTTGCACCAAACGCATACCGGTGTTGAAAGCTTCAAATCTCTCTGTCATTGTAGTCTCGTCCTTAATGCAGATTCGCAGCCAAAACAATGTTCAATGCCAGACAACCTTTTAAAAAGAAAAGTAAAACTTCATAAACAAAATAAAATGTTAGTGCATGAAGTAAAAGCTTCATAAACAATATATATATATATATATATCTTTTTTTTTTTAAGTGATCTAATTAAGCAGGCTCTAGATTAGAGACGACTTGAGTCATATAAAGGGAACGAACGGACGACAATGAATCATCAGCTATTTAGCTCTGACGGTTGAGAATGAATCGGAAGAAAGAAAACTGTATTGGAGTAGAACATGCCATTTGAGAAAGGTTGACTCATATCGAACGCCAAAGCTTGGTTCTGAGTTAATTCTTACCAATTCCAGCATATTTTTTTAAAAAAAATTGCCCCAGTTTTAGAATGTTTTGAAAAATATCTTGGGTTGCATTCTAAAATTGTCCCAGTTTCATGCTCCTTCGTTTGGGGAATATTAAAATTTGTAGTAAATAAGACCGGGCCTTATATAGGCTGCCTACGTATCCTGTATCCGACAGGAAATCAGGTCAAACGTAGTTCGGGTAACATGCAAATAGGAAAAAAAAATTCTACCCCAATATGACCGAGTCCCTATGTGGGCTGCCTACGTATCCACCGAGGAATCAGGTCAAGCGTAGTTCGCCTGGTGTGTAAAAGTTTTTTTTTTTTTAATGATGCAAGAGATTAGTTTAGAGAAGATCATGATTGATCGGGTGCAAGACAGTTGAATTTAATGTACCCGAGAGTTACGAAGCACTGGCGGGTTGCAAAATGTCAAGGACAAGAGGCCTGTGAGATTGTCCTTCGACTTGCATGCTAGAAATTGAAATTAATAGGTGCGCGAAGATAAATTTTAGCGACCCAGAATGACGCGTTTGACTGAGCGAAGACTCCGCAGAAGCAAGGTACTTGAACAGTCATTCTTGAACAACTTGATGGCAAAAAATTGAACAAATATCGAGAAGTGCCATTTGATAGATTGTACCAATAAATTTGGACATCTACCAATTTAAGAAAACGATAAATGCTGAAAATGATAGAATTTGAAAGTAAAAGTTCCATGACGTAAACCGAGTGCAAAATGGATTCTACGAGGCATGGAGCTAACGGGTCAAATGTTCCGTCGTTTGAGACCGAAGATCATACCCGTAAAAGAAGGACACGAAAAGCTCTAGAATTTGCAGTTTGATACGAGACAAATTGTCCGACACTAATAGATTTGAGTAACTAAGCGAATAACGATAAGAGAATGCCTATTAAAATAAAGTTGGAATGATAAGAGCTAACTTTAGGATTTTCAAAGCTAGTTCATGTATGCGAAAATTAGGAAATTTGCTCCGACGATTAGAAATTTGTCGAGAGTCATGCTAAGAATGCGAGTGATCTTAAAGGTGCTCTAGAGTGGCTAAAGTGCGCTAACCGCGGAATAAATAGTTTTTTTTTGTTTTTTTTTTTTTTTTTTTTTGAAGTGAGGATGATGCAAAAATAATTAATGAATAATATGCAATTGTGCGGCAAAGCAAATATGAATTTTACTTTTCTTCTGAAACAAAGATGATGTTAGCAAATATCAAGTAATAACTTTTTCACAAATAAATTCAAATAAGAGCCTTCAAATAAAATTAATTAATGAGCTTGGCATCAGGTGATAATCGCAAATAAATTCAAAAGCAAGCATATTGCAAATAAATTTAAGTAAACCACTTAGCAAGCAAGCAAACGCCTTATAACACAAACATTGATAAGACGTCCTAATATGCAGGGATCTCTTTATGCCAGAGGTAGGCCTAACGCGAATTTGAAGGATAGAATATACGATTATATATCATCCCAATGTGCTATTAATTAAAGACCCATACAAAGTTTAAAAATCTTGGTACAAAGAAAATTATTACAACTTGACTTTCATAAGCTAACTAACAATGAGAAAAGTCCTTCGTCATCCTTGAGCCTCTTGGTTGCTTGGATATATTCACCGATCTTTCGTCGATTTTGGATAATGTATGACATAGCCAAAACTCCTCCCGTTTTGATGCCTTCTTTAACACAGATCTCTCTTTGCTCAGCTAAAACTGTATCTAATTCTTGCATGCTGTTCGCATTGTACCGATTTATGGCTACCTGCGTTCACAAACGGTTAGTTCTACCTAAATAGCACATGGTCCACATAACGCACATGTTTATCCTTCAAATCAATGCACATAACGTGATAGCTGTCGCTTGGGGTCATAGACCCACTCGAACATTTGGAAGAGGTTAACTAATGGACTTAATACACCTTGGGCATTAAGCCTCCTAGGCTCGTGCATGTCCTTAAAAGGGTTTTGGCTTAGCTCTATCTTAAGCTGACTAAGAGTTGTTTTCCTATGACACAAGGTTCCCGAGTGGACTACTCGAGTGAGAAGGCTACGCGGTCACCGTTATTCGGACACCCCCGCGCACGCGCCAACTCTCCTAAGATTTGGATTCTACGAAGAAATTTGCGGGTGCGCTAAGCACACCTCGCGTGTACGTGTGATAGTGTGAGATTTCCAAAAGTGGAGGAAATATGAACGGGATGCCAATTTAAGGAAAGCAGTAACATATTATTACATAGAAAATTTCTCATAATAAAGCAAATACTTAAGAGAACACAAAAGAAACAAACAAGGCAACAAATAAAAGCAAGCATAAAGAAAACAATCAAACATCCAACAATTTAATTATTAACCTAAGTGTGTTATGGTTAGAACCTAGAATTCCCCAGCGGAGTCGCCAAGCTGTTATACCCCATTTTAACCTGAGAGATTAAAGCGGAGTACAACATATTGGAGATTCCTGAATTGCTTGTTTTAAGGAGTCGCCACCTAATTGATTTTAAGGTGAATTAGGGCACCTAATTATTAACTAAGGTAAAGTTAACTAAACCTCTGTTAATAGTCTGCTTAACTAATATGATTCTAGGTAAGGGTTCTATATTATCCTAAAGGGAAGGGGTTAGGCATCCTTTAGAATCCGTTAACTTACGGTTATCCGACCAAACTTAGGTTAATGAATTAATGTTAAATAAGATGCTTGAAATTTTAAGAAAAGAGAGTAAAGAAATGTCGCTTAGCTTTTTTAAGGAGAAATATAAAAATGATGCTTTAAGATAAGATTTAGAAAAAATATAATAATTTGCATAAAAGAAAATTTTTTAAATGCCATTTAAAATAAAATTTATAAAAGTTGATAAGGCTTAAAATAATAATGTTGTTTAAAATAAAATTTGCATGAAATATATAAGTAGAAGGAAACGCGAGTTTGTGCAATGTTTAAATAAATATTTGAAACAACTCAAGTGGCAAAATATTAATTGATTTTGCAATTTAAGAATATAGACAAGATGCGAGTTTTCTTTCTCCTTTTCATTATCATTTATTAACTATGCTTAATTAAAAATATGCATGATTGACTCAAAACTTGAAAAAGTTATTTAAAATATGTTCGAATTTACGTTTGCATATTAATGATGTTTTGAAATTAAGACAATAAGAATGTGACTCCTTTAATTCGAAAAATATGAATTTTATACCATCCATTATTCTATAAGTAAATATTATGGATACTATAAATAACTTTAATATAAAAAGAAGAAACATGGAATTGATTGTTTGTCTCTCTTAAACTAACTACCCATTACTAAAACTAAATCTACTAATTCATTAGGATTTATCTAAACTAATAAAACAAAACAAAGAAAGAGTTAAATGGGCTCAAATTAATATGCACAAAATAAACAGAGGAAGAGATAATTTAAATGGGCTCAGCCCATTTTCGGACTGATAGCCATAGTGCTGCTGGGATAGTTCATCCCATTTTTAAGGGGGCTGTTGCAATCTGTTGCTGTTTGCCTGGGCCAACAGCCCAATATTTTGTTTCCTTTGCTGCGGACACAACTGGATAGAAAGGAGGAAATGATGTTCCGTAGGGCCTTGGCCCAACATCGAATGCGGAAGACGAGTCCCTCGGACTCGTATGCGAAGGTCATGCATAAAAACGAAAGCAAAGGATTAATATGTGATCAACAAATAAAGTTAAAATGTATGGCGCAAATTAAAAGAACAAAAGAATGGATTGCACATATACTATGTATATTTCATGTCTAACACATTCATAGGGATATATATTTTCATGAACGTACTTCAATATACATTCATATACATACTTCAACTGAAGTACACTTGCGACGAAACGTACAAAATCTAAACAACTCAAACTGAAATTGGTAACATTACGTACAGGACCTGCTAGTACATGTTCATTCATGTGAAGATGCTCCGAGTATAGATTAAGTATACTGGCAATGTACAACGCATATCAAGTCTAAACAGGAAAGATGCCTATAATACTCGGGTATATTTTAGTTATCCTTTTCCTATTATCGAAACTACATACTGATGACCATAAAAAACTATCACCACTGCCAGTAACTAATAATTCCATTCGACTAAAATCACAAATAGCCTCTTTTAGTTTTACCCAAGTCACAAATTCATTCATCATGCTAACCTATTTGAGCCAAAACGGAGCAAATAAACTACTTGAGGAATTAAGAAAAGAAAACAATGAGACTGAGGGGTGATGTTTAGAGTTGTGCTTACCATACTTTACTACTTGGGCATAGTTATTTCTAAAAAAATGAGAAAATCATTGGGGTCAAGAGCATAATAGACATACTGAGGTTTCATCTTTTACTCTAATTTCATCAAAAATTTGATTTCTTAACTAAATCATGTCTTTAACCGATCATCCAAAGTGAACACACTTCCTCTAATATAAGACTTCCAAAGAGGAGTTTAGATTTTAAAATAATTAGGCATAGCAATGCCCTTTTGCTGCAGCTTTCAAACATGCTTACAAAAGAAATGGTTTCTACCTTAGTTCCCAAAAGAAATTTTAAGGCTTCTACCAGGGAGCATATTCAGACAACAAATAAGACCAACTAAGTCAAGTACTAAGCTTAATCACAGTTGAACTAACAGCGAGCCAGATGGCACGAGTTTCATACTTAGAAAACAGGGACTGATATGTCTTTTGGGTCTCAAAAGGCAGTTTAAAGCTTAATAAAGATAGAGGTCTTATTAATAATACAACATCTTTTGGAAGTAAACAACATTCTGCCCAAACCACACATATCGTTTAAAAGCTAGTCCAAATCATTAGACTGGATCCCCAATATACATACTGTATACTGAAATAAGACAACAAACATGGGCAGGTTCAAAAATACCAAAAAAGGAAATTCATGGGTATCTCACATAATTCAAAAACATTTAAGTGTAAAGGCTAGGTGAATCATAACAACATATAGACAAAGAGTACAAGCAAGCTTCAAATAGTCCTGCAAACAGCTAAGCCAAGCGATTCAGAGACATTTACTCAGATAATTTCTCATTATTAAAGCAGTAACCACACATGACTCTCAAGACTAGTTATCCTTTTTTTATTTTATTCAAAGCTCATTGTTAAAGAAGTTCTTATAGGGAAAATTGATTCTCTGACACTCATTTTTTTTTAAAAAATGTTAAACATGCCTCTATAATAAATTTCTAACTTAAAGAAAGAAATTATTACTTTTAAAAGCAGGAAATCTGGCTTGTTAAAAGGTATCTACACAAACATCCTTACAAGGTATCTTCCAGGAAAGTAAGGATTCCAATTAAACACAATATGCCCTAAAATGAACTTAAAGAGTGGCCATCAAACCTCAAGCTTAACAGCACCAATATAGGAAAATTTCAGGCAAGAAAACCATTTGAGAGAACAACTCGAGTCAAGATTTGGAACATCCACATAAATAAACACATAAGAGGCAGCTTCAGGGAGGAACCACACTCTAAGACCATTAAGTCAGGCCACGTTTCATTTTAGCATTTCATCTTACTTTAAACATGCTTAATCTAAGAGCATTCAACCACACAGAAACACATTTTGCTAAGATCATGGAAGTGATTCAAAACGAAGAAAGGAAAATGCTGAACATCAAGTTACCTAAGATATGCTGAAAAATACTTCAGAAACATAGAATGAGCAGGAATGAAGAGAAAATGAATATCGACGACAAATTCGACTCTAAAATATCAAATCGAACACACAAATCACTTCTCTACCTTGATATTCAGACTTCAGCGAAGAATAAAATACAACTTAAAGGGAATAAATATACTTGGAACAGACTTCAGCGGGCATGCGCTTAGTCAATACTTAAATTAACCTATAACACATATAATATGGCCTAAATACAACATACTCAAAGAACAAAAGGAAAAACGGGAGTGCAACAGTTACTTTAGTTTCCTAACATACCAAAACAAAAAAAAAAGACTAAACATATCATCCATAAAATTCAATAAAAGCTATATACAAGCATGAACCAAACAGAACTGAAACGAAAATGCGAAGTAAAAGGAGAATTATGGACCTTTTCCGGGTGCAGCGAAATGGGTGCGAAGCCTTCGATACACACTCAAACACTTCAAAACTCAATTCACAGACATAAGAGAGATTGAGAAAATTGAAAATTTTGCTTGGGGGATTTTAGCGACAAAAACGAAGGCTTTTGTTTCTATGGAATTTTTAGGCTAAAAGACTCCAATTTTCAAGGGGGGTTTGTGCGGCTGAGAACTTAGCTTCTTTGGGGGTATTCAAACTGCTCCCACTTTGTTTTTAGGGAATTTTTCGTGGCAAAAAAAGATCCCTCAAAACGATTCAAAACCCCCTATTTATAGGGTTCTTGGTTGAAGAACAAATGACGGAGGGAGAAGAGGAGTGGGGACAAGAGTATGGTGGAGCAGAGGGGAAGTGGGGGCGTCAGACGCGTGAGGAACATGGTATGGTGGAGGCGGCAGAGGTGCGTGGTGCGTCAGAGAACATGGGGAACAGGGGTGTCGGAGAATGGCAGAAGCGTGGGGGGTAACGCGGTGGAGATGGCAGGCGAGGGCGATGGAGGAGAGAGAACGAGTGGGGTGGCGATGGGGGAGCAGTGAGAAAGAGGGAGAGAGAGGGCGCGGCCGCGGGAGTGAAGATGAAGGGGAAACCCTTTTTAGGGTTTCCCTTATCTTGAAACGGAATGGGTCGGACCCAATCCATTTATGGACTGGGTCAATTTTTAGACTGAGTAATAAAAGGATGGGCTAGTGAATTAAAACATAGACTGATCTAAAAAATTGAGATAAAAGATATGGGCTAGCCCAAAAAATATTAGGAGTTAATCGGACTTTGATTTGGAGTCCGGTAAGTCAAAATACGGATCGAGTGCAAGAAATAGTTTGTCTTCTAAATTTGAATAAGAGACCCGTTTAAATAATTCGTGTTAAATATTGCTCAATACAAAATATGCAATCATCAATGCTCGGATAAAAAATGGCGTTGCAATAGCCGTGCAATAATATTTTGAAAATTTGCACTGAAATAAAATACTATTATTTAATTATGCAAAGATAAATGCGATGTGTGTGCGTAAGCTGGTAAAATGCCAAAATGATAAAAAATTATGAATTAAAAGAATAGTAATAATAATAATAATAAAAAATAATAATAATAATAATAATAATAATAATAATAATAATAATAATAAATGCGATAATAGTAATAACAATAATTGATAGAATAATGCAATGACGGTATTGATAATAGGCTAATAATTATAGTAAACATAATATATATTTATTTTATTTTCTCAAAATATTAGAAGCACAAATAGGTATTTCAGGAGGAAAGGCGGGACAAAATTGGGTGTCAACAGTTATGACTCTCAGAATCTGCATGATTTCCTGTTTAAATTGATCTGCTATCAAGCAAGCAACCCGAATCAACCCTCATGGAATTTAAACTTGTAAATTTTGCTACCAGAAAACTTGTGTTGTATTAGGGATTGATCCTTCTGTTGATGAAATGTTTTCTTTTCCGAACCAAGTTCTGAGAAAAATATTTATTCAGTTGAAGCTATGCGATTCTTGTCATTGGTGGGTCCAAACCAGCTTAGTCCCTAACTTCAGCGAATCAACAATTTTTACTTGAACTTTCCCCATGTGTGCTGTGTGCATGAGATTAGGACAAAAATAGCTGAAATCAGACAAAAATGACTGAAGTGTAACCATTTTTGTTTGAACTTCGAGCAAAAATGACTGAACTTCAACCATATGTAACTTTAGACATTGTGTCTCAAGTTCGGTTTTGTCAAGCCTATCTTTAGACACCGCATGCCTGAAGTGGATATATATGCATAAATTTTTTAGGAAAAACAACAAAAAATACCCCTAAAATGTAAAATATTTACCTAAAATGTAAAATATTTACCCGTCCATACCCCCTCTTAAACTAATTTCGCTTCTTACCCAACTGGCCGAAAATATTTTCTCGAGTGTCCCCTCGCCCAAAATCCTTTCTCCCCGATACCATCACAATATATGTATATAAGATGATGATATCATAGAGATTCTTTTGAGAGAAGTGTGTCTTTTGAATAAATAAATATGATACCATATCAGTATATTTATATACCATGTTGATATCATAATTTTGAGTGAATTTCGGGTAAACAGTTTCAGGGGCATGAAAGTAAGAGTGGTGTTTTCAGGGGACATAACGTTTTTTTCCCAAAAATTTAAGGTGGATAGAAGTTACATGGCAACGTCAAAACAGGCTGTTATATCAAATTTTTACTATTTTAGGAGTTGTCTCTGGATAAAATACTTAGGCCCACGAGTGAAAATATTGATCCATGTGATAAAAGCCCATAATTCAGCCCAATAAAGTTGCCACAGGGCATAGCTTCCTGCTTTTCACTCAGTCCCAGGTGTTGGAACACAGAATCTTGTTGTCTCTATTTTCGCCACGATCTTTCTGAATTTCCTAAACCCCATTCCTCTCCTTCTCAGTAAGTTTCATACCCATCTTTTCCTTTTTCTTTGAGGAACAATTCTTTCTTCTTATGATTCATTTTAGTACAATTTTGCGATCCTGAAAATGTAAAGAAAATATGTGGGAATTTTGGCTGGATTTAGTGAGTAATTTTTATTTAAATTATCTTAGTGGAAAAATAATTTGTTTTCTTTTGTTTGGTAGGCATATGCTGTACCTTATTTTTTTAGCTCTCCTACTCTCTCTCTTTTTTTTTTTTAATTGTTTTTTTAGGTGGGGAGGGGTTAGATTTGTTTGGATTGTTAAGAGTGCATTTTCCTTGTTATTGCTGTCACTTTTGGTTGTATAAAGAAAAACAAAAAAGTATGAGGCTGATCACTCCAATGTAAACAATTTCACAATTCAAGGAGTAGTTGGACAAAAACTTTAGAATTTTACAATCACAAAGCAAAACTAAAAAGAATTTATAGGGCTTAGAGTGATGAGAACAAGAATACTAGTGTTTGGTAACTAAGTAGTTTTCCAATTTTGGGTTTTGACTTGGGGTTTGCTTGGCTGCATATGCAAAATAGTCCAAGCATAAAATTCTACATAAGCAATACAATGTTAAATTGGTTGCATAAGAAAATAATCTCTGTTATAACTAATGCAATGTTTGGTTTGCGGTATTAAAGTCCACGTAGACAAATCATTTGGTTGGTCTAATTAACCCTGTGCTGCTAATATCCATGAGATAGGATGTTGAATAAGAATATGTGTATCAATACATGAATCAGAGTATTATAGATAGAAACGTTCTTACCGTAGGTAATTCTTATGTGAGAATCTCTACGTTATTATTCGTCGCATAACAATCTCCACATTATTATTCACTACATATATAAACTCTGTGTAATAATCCCTCCATAACTAATCCATGAATCAAACAACCCCTTGAGGAAACCAGTCGGGCCTTGGAGCCACATCCAGGAAAACCATTGACCTCCATCGCGGAGATTAATGTTTTTCAGCGAATGCACAAGTCTGCTTTCTTGGCTTTTATTGTTCCCTAAAAGTTTTGCTCCACCAATGTAGAAGTGTACATATAATTTATTGATAAATTAAAGTTTACGGTGGTAATAGGGTGTCCTTAATAGAGACAACTCTTGATGAAAGAGATTCTCTTTCCTTCTTTCTTGTTCTTGATATTTTGTTCCTTCACTCCTCCGCCATATTTGTATTTCTCAATAGGTAATGCTGCTTTCCTTTTACACTACTGATAAAAAAAAGCTGATGTTTTCTCTTTACATAGTTCTCACACATAGATATGTGCCAAATACTCACACAAGTCCACAACCTGGGGGTTCTTCTCTATTTATTATGATGAAGACCCTTACAAGAAGATGAGTCTTTGTCACATGGCTACTCTCGTTACAAGGGCTTGTCTTCTTGGAAGAGTAAATAATAAGGTGTCATATAAAATTATTTTCTGTCATACCAAAAAGAGTGTATAGGTTTCTCTTCTACAGATGACAGAAGAAATGTTTATTCTCAATTTCCAATCAGATGAAAATGTTAACTTCACCTATATTTAGTTGGAAAGAAGAGTATGAGTCGTTCCTCCTGTTTGGATAGGTAAATTTTGAAGGAAATATGAAATAAATAGGATGGTAGAGCTTGAAACATAATGTTTTATATGAAGAAGATACCATAATACTTTGCTGTACAACAAATTCAAGGTCAAAAGTTAACGGAAAAATGGAAGCCCCGCTTGTTTTCTTTGGCCTGGAGGTTGGGGTGTTGGGAACATTTTATTTTCTGTTTCGGTTGTTGGTGAGAGTTGAATATTTTTCATCATCTAGTTTTTCATGAACTAGGCAGTTGCTTATAAATTAATTTTTCATATGATGTTAGAATGGCATCCCAAGGATCATTGGAGGCGCCACCAGAGGAATTTCCAACTAGGATCAATTACCGTCTAAATGGCAAGCCTCGGATTGTAATTGAACACTACATGCCTGAACTGGAAACATATATGCCAAGAGATGCTGAACCAATTGATTTAAATGTATTGCGAGAAATCAATGATTGATTGACAGCTATGCTAGAAGATGTGAGATTGATGAAGAAACGACTTACCCTTATCATGATTTTGCAGTTACTATGTCTCTTTGTTGCATTTTCAGGTCTTTTTGTGAAGTTGATCCGAAAGTAAGTAGTGTTATCCAATGAGCCATTTAGCCTTCTAGGAATGCTGCTCGGAAGTTTGTCTAGGAAAATGGAGTGTTAATAGTTCTTTAAACTTTTGTGCTTTGAGTCGGTACTTTGCAGTCTGCATGCTTGTGTGCCTCTATCATCATGTGCTGTTGTAAATAAGTCCTTGTAATCAAGTTTTTGGCTTTTTTTTTACATTGAAAAGAAAAGATGAAAGAAGTTTCCATTTTGCTGTTCCTTTTTACCTTCTGTTGCGGTTGGGGGTTCCCAGACCGGGGTTTAAATTGAGTTATGAAAGATGAAGTAGGCAAGAAACTGAAGTAATTCGACCCAGCGTGAATGATTGCAGATCCTGAACCAAGTGTAGGTCCAGAGTTTAATTAGTTGAAGTAATTAGTATGTGTTTTTGTTCAACTTCCCTACTTCCATGTTCAGGACCCCTTGTTTTTGAACGCCATTGTATGGATGGCCCTCCTGCTGAAATTTCAGGATCTGAATTTGAACCGATGGTGAATAATATTAGTAGTGTAGTTTGATGGTATCTCAAGTCTGTCAGATCATTTGGAGACTTGTTGAGTACAAGAAATTCAATGAATGTAGGGCCTCAATAAAGCTACTTGTCCATCATATTCAGTTCATGAGTGTTGCTCCCACAAGTTTCAATAGATTCTAAAAGTTCGAACTTTCATAAACTCCCAATATATCGTTACAACATTATTGGGAAAAAGGGGGAAGTATGAAGAAAGAAATCAACAACATTTCCTGTTTGAAAGACCAGATGATAGACCTCAGAACCTTAGGACTCAACACAACTGCTCGTATACTTCCAACAAACCAGAGCTCATTTTTGGACTCTGAATAGAGCCTCTCCAGAAGTAGTAATGAAGCCGATTTTCCCTTTGGTTCCTGCAAGAAGACAGGCTTGCACTTCTTTAAGTTTGCGCAACCTATACAAGGTGTTGTCACCAGCGGCTTATGTGGATGGCATTCCTAGGTGCTCCTCCTTGACCAACACGTGCTCCAAACTTGAACTCAACTTCCTTTTTTCACAAGCATCCGCTTCTCTTTGCTGCAGCTTTCACAGTTCCACTCCTCCTTAGACCAGACTAGGCATCATTGTTGTACATTCATGTCTCCACCCGGATGTCCCAAGTAAAAGGTCAACTTATGGTGGTGTTGTAACAAAGGTTGTTGTTCTGAACTACTTCAATTTACTTCCATCAACTCTTCATAGTAGGGATAACTACACAGCATAGTTGGAGGGAGAGATGCATAAATGACGGCTCTTGATTGGTCATGTTAGCTGCAAACAATAATTAACACATCAGTCCATCTTGAAATTATTACATCGTCCTGCTTATTTCACTTGACAAATATTACAACATCCCGCTTGATTCACTCAACAAGAAGACCTCAAGCGCAATGATCCTTCCAGGAGAAAAATGAGAGGAAAGGGGACGAGGAACATAATTCAAAGTGACAATAAGATCGTACATTTATTTGAATGCATTGTTGTTGTTAGAATTAGAAAAGAGAATCATACAGATCTTGGAACAATATAATATTGGCCTACGAGCTTTCGCATTCTAAAAGATTCAGTGGTATTTGTCATTGGATTGTTTGTTTTCTCAAGTCGCAAAATGAGAGCAATATGCAGGTCATGTACCTTTCATTTGAGTCATTAGTTGGTGAAACATTTGCTAGCTGAAGTGAAAAGATGCAGAGAAAGGATACCCTGCAAAACGTAAATTGGGAAAGAAGCAATTACCAATTTTGCATTGGAAAATCAGATGAACTTTCTTGGTGAAATAGTTGAAAGAGATTTACATCATTATCCATCTATTATCCGTTTCACAATCACACGTAAAGGGCATCGCGTATTCAAATTTGCTTACTAACTGTTGTAACTTAATCACTTCTGATCATTCATACACCTTCACAGTATCTTCAAAGCCAACGCTATAATCATCTCGCTTCATTGCTAAGATGAGTTGATCTAGCATCTCATAAATTACAACAGAACTAGGATGAGACTTGTCAGCAACGTAGAAGCTGTGAGTTTCAGTATTAACGCTAATCCAACTACAACCAGGGAACTTCTTTAGCCCTTTATCTTTCATCATTGTTCTCACTTGAGCAACAACATCCCATTTTTGTGAAGAAGCATACAAATTCGAAAGAGATACATAATTTGAAGGGTTCTCAGGTTCCATCTGAATAAGAAACCTATATGCTAAATTGTGCACCTCACTATTTCCATGGATAGCAGAGGCATTCACGAGTGCACCCCAAATACTAGGACCTGGTTCCACAGGCATGGTCTTGATGAAACCCAATGCTCTATCAAATTGGCCTGCTTTACCCAACATATCCACAATGCATGCACACATCTCCAAAGTTGGTTCTAAATCATAATTGTTTACAGCAAAATCATATATCCGAATGCCCTCATCTACCAATCCTGACCTAGCACAAGCAGAGAGAACTCCAACAACTGTAATCCTATCTGGTTTAATCCCATGTTGAAGCATTTTCTCATACAAAATGATAGCACCCTGACCATTCCCATGTAAGGAGTAAGCGGAAATCATTGAACTCCACGATATGGCATCCTTAGTAACACAATCATGTTCAAAGACTCGTCGTGCACAACTCAAGGATCCTGACTTAGAATACATATCAATTAAAGCATTACACAAAGACACTTCATGATTCAACCCTCTCCTAGTTGAAAATGCATGAATCTGTTTTCCACCTTTCAAACGATCAAATGAGCAACAAGCAGGTAGGATACTAACAAGCGAAACCTTATTGGGCTCCACTCCTTCCACTTGCATGGCTTTAAAGAGTAGCAAAGCTTCATCAACATCTCCATTCAGCACATAACCATTGATCATTGCTGTCCAAGCAAAAACATTTCTATGCTTCAACCTATCAAAAACCCGCCTCCCCAATTCAACCCTCAAACTTTTCGAATACATATCAATCAAGCAACATCCTAAGTGAACATCAGAACAAACAACGAAATCCGACTCCAATCCACTCTTCACAATATAGCAATGCAGCTCTTTCCCATACTGCCAGTTCCCCTTCACCTCTCCACACAAACAAAGAAGCGTCGAAACTGTAAATGCATCAAATTTCCAACCTTCAACTATCATATCCTTCACAAAATCCCACAATTTTTCATCCAAAATCTTCTCTTTTTCACCCATATACCCTGAAATTACAACATTAAACGAAGAAATATTCCTATACGGCATTTCATCAAACACCTTCAATGAATCTTGAAAAACCCCACATTTACCATACATAGCCATAAAAGAATTAGCAACAACACTATCTAAAACAACCCCATTTCTCATACACCTACCATGAACAATTTTCCCAGAAACAACATCCCCTAATTCACTCAAAATTTTCACTATACCTGAAAAAGTAAACTCATCAGGGGTAACTTCACTTTTACACATTTGATTAAAAAGCTTAATACTTTGTCCAAATAACTTATTTTTTGCATACCCATTAATCAATATGTTCCAAAGATATTCACTTTTATGTTCAACAGTGTCAAAAACAAGTTTTGAGTAAATTGTGTTTTGGCTAGCAAAGTATGTAGAGATGAGTTTGGCTGCTATAACTGAGTTTTGGTCAAGTCCAAATTGAATGATTTTGGCGTGTAGTTGTTGGACATGTTTGAGAGATTGAGATTCAATTGAAAGTTGAAGTAAATCAATGAAATTTGTAGTTGAACAAGTGTAAAGACGTTTGGTTTTGGTTGAATTTTTTAAGAATTTGATTGCTGAGAGGGTTATCATCAGTATTGAGATTGAAAAATCATATCCCTCCCTAAGTATTAGACGTTTGAATCTTCTATTTTTAAAAGATGTGTTGTGTATTACGTTAAATTTTATGGTTTTAAATTTGTCAGGCTGACGGTGAAATTGAAAAACTTATTAATTATAAAAAAAATAAAAAATAAAACTCTTTTCGGGGCATATTAAAAAAAAAAAAAAAACATTTAAATTAGGATGGAAAGACTAATAATTTGAGCTTTGATATGAAAATGCTTTAATATTTCGTTGTTTTGATTTGGTTAATAGAAGGCGCGGGAAGTCGATAAACTGAAGAGGGTATTATTGCATATTGGCACTGATTAAGGGGTGAAAAAAGGATTTTTGACATTTTCTTCTTTGAGAATAAATAAATGTTTGGAGGTGAAAGTTAATTAAAGACATTAATTAAAGATTAATTTCTCAATATTATCCCTTTGCTCTTTTGCAAGTTTTCCTTAGAACAAGAGATAGTTAATGTTGTGATGTTTGGAAGACTCATTAATGAGAAGGGTGATTTGGAAAAAATTAATTAATATATCTGTGGACTTAAATTTTATTCATTTTGGACCATAAAAGAAGTGCAAAAAATTCATTTATATTTGGAATGAAGAGAGTATATTCCTAAACAATTTTGGTCTTTTAAGTTTGTTTAAAATGAGTTTTTTATTTTTGTCAAATATTTAATAAACTATCTGTTAGATTTGACGGATAATGTAAAAAAGAGGGTTTGCATTTGGAGGTGCAATTTCTGTTATTTTGATCTTTTTTTCTAGAGTCTTGATGTAACTTTTTGAGGCGCAACTTCTATTATTTTTGGTTTATTTTGGTGTGTTGTGAAGTTTTATGTTGCGGTTGCTAGGATTTGAGATGAGACTTCCTTGGTGTATCTGGTTAAAAAAAATTCCGCCGTTTTCCTCAATTCTAATAGACGAAGTTCGTTAAAAATTTTGACAAAAATTAAAAGTGATTAATTACAGCAAATTGAAAGAACCAAAACCGATCAAGAATATATTTAAGAGTACTTTGAATTATTCCGAAAATAAGGGGCAATTTTTGTCACTTTCTTGGAAAGTTAGAAAGGTCCACGTCATGCTATTCCTTTTCGAGGAAAGTATTAAATATTAGCACTACGTGGATGTTCATAACTCTTATGAAGTAACTTTCATTACTTTTTCTCATTACGTAGATACCGCTACTATTCTTAGTCATTATGTTTATAACTCTCACACCTTCATAATTTCAAATAATTTCATGTTGAAGATAATTAACCTTTTTGTAACCTTCTAATAGTAGTATAAATAGAGGCATCAGATTTGATATGACTTACACTTTGAAGTGATAAGAAGAGTTCTATCTCTCTCTCATAAAATTCTTGTCAATTCTGTTTGTATCTTTGGTCCTTCCCGTTTAGTTTGTAACATATCTTTTTACCCTGTTTTGCTCATTGGGATAAGTGATTTACTTTATTTTACTTATTTATTCATTTCAAATGGCAATCGATATTTTCAGGGACAATGTTCTTACTGCTAAAATATAAAAGTAAAGTAAATTGAAATGCTAATTGTATAGGATACATGAGATTGATTGGTTTTCAAATAATAGGAATAAACACAAATATATGATCTGTTGCATGCACTTCCTATATTTTATAAACTAAGAAATTGGAAGTACGAAAAAAGCTACAATTATATATCAAGAATGATGTATTGAAATGAAACTCTGGAATATAACCAATCGAGAAGTTCTTTAAAAGTTGAAGAAAATTAAAGAGAGTACTTATATAGCATAAAATCTCTTGCTTCTCTTCCTTAATTTGTCCTGTATGCTTATAGTGTTTAGAACTTAGTTATATATAACGTAAGTGACCCATCATTGCAAATTTGTTACCATTTTTTTGGTTATCAATTAACATTATTATAGAAATTTGCCTATAATTAAGTTGTGGGAGCTAGACTTAATTTTCTAAAAATCCAGCTAGAATTAATTAATTTTTTACGCCAACCAAGCATTGAACTTGAACTCAAATTTTAAGAAAAGAAAGTGTACAAAATTCCAAGCAAGCTAATTTTTTGGCAATTATGGTACAATTTCCTCAACATGAGCATCACACTAGCTAATCACCAACTGGGCTATTTTTGCAGCTCAGATAGCACAAAGTACATATTGTTATAAAATTATACTACAGTACTAAGATGCCTTATAAGCTCTCTTAGTTGGATAATAAACCTTGTTTGGTTAATTCCCAACTGACAACAAGTTATAATGAAAAAGGACAGCCTACATCCCGCTTCACACAGGGCTTGGTGAAGGGCCACACCTAAAGGGTAGGTGTAATATAGGCAATCTATCCTAATAAAGCATTAGTAGTTAACTTCACGGCTCGAACCCGTGACTTATAGATCACACAAACACTGAAAAAATTAGGACTGAAAAAGGGAAATTACTTCTAGTGGTTTTCTTGAGGATTTAATAGAAAGCTGGAGTAGCCATAGGCTGTAGGCCAGGAGTGTTGGTTTTGTTATAAGTTGTAGTAGTGTTGATAAAATGGCCATAAAAATCATCCAAGTTCCATAAGTCATCCCACATGATATCTTCATTGGATGATGATGAGGGTTCAGACTGTGACGTAGAAGTGCAGTTATTGAGCATTGAGTAGAAGGAGCCAACTTGCTCTTGTAGTTCAATTGTGTTTGGGTCAAAAATGGCCATTTCTTGTTTTGCTTGAGGCACAATTGGTAATGACATCACTTGTTTGATGTCGACTTGACTGTCGATTTGTTGTTGGAATTGTTGTCTTTTCCAGAGACGTGCTCGTGATTTTTCAAAGTTATCGCTCGAGTTCTTGGTCTTTTTCTTAAAATGTGTCCTCCAGTAGTTCTTGATCTCGTTGTCGGTTCTCCCAGGCAAGCTTCGAGCAATAGTTGACCACCTATATAAATTTAGAAAAAGAAATTGTCAGATATTAAGCTTAATTAATTAAGAAGAATAAAAAAAATCAGGGTTAAACAGTTAAAATCACCTGTTGCCCCATCTAGCATGAAGCTCAAGAATGATCCTCTCTTCTTGTGGGGTTATTTGCCCCCTCTTTAAGTCTGGCCTCAAGTAATTTACCCATCTCAACCTACAACTTTTTCCATTTCTTCTCAACCCTACAAGAATCAAGTAACCAAAAAATAAGAACCACTTATAAATAACAGGGTTCTATTTGAGAAAAATAATTAGTAAAACCAAAGGCTGTCTTCCCAAGTATTACAAAAATACAAATTTTCGATGAACGTTCTCATCCTTGGAAATATGAAACTTCCTACAGATAAATATTTCAGTCAATTTTCAATGAAATCCGTCAGAATATATTTTTTAGTAGTTAATTACATTAAGGTGTTTGGTATGAAAGAAAACATTTCTCAGGAAATGACTATCAAATATCAAGCTTGTAAGAAGAAAGGATGGTCATGATTTGAAAGACGAAAACGACCCTTTTCGATAATGTTTGTCTCTGACAGTCCATTTGAAACAGTTTTCTAAATTATATAGTGTTAAATAGCACACGAAATTCCTTCGATAACAATATTCTCAAAAACAATCTTCCGAAAAATATTTTCCTTCGTACCAAACACACTCAAAAGACTATTTTGCAAAGTATATAGTATAATGTTTACCTGTAAGCCTAGCAACAGAATTCCACCTGCCTTCACCATGCAACTGGACATATTCAACGAGCAATCTGTCTTCATCAGCAGTCCAAGGCCCTTTTCTCCAACCTTCTTCTATGAATCCCCAGTTGCTCCCCATTTGCTCACAACTCATAATTTCACAAAGCATAGTATATATAAAGACTTCTTATAAAAAAGGCTTAAAAAAAGGGGAGTAATATTTTTAGGTACTTACTAAGCTAAGCTGCTTTGTGCTAAAAATTCTGTGACATAATCTGCCAGTGTTTGTTGGGTATTTATATTTGTAGCCAAAGCTTGGACCCCAATATTCTCGCTTCTTTCCATCAGTCAATTTTATGTCCTTTTCAAATCATCAATATCCTTTTTTGTTACAAGCTAGATATGATCTGTACCATACCACTTAACTTGTTTATTACCAAACTGTCCACATCTACGTCTTTTAAAATATCCTTGAAGGTGGAGAAAGAAAGGGGATTGTAACATTTTTAGTCAGCCAGCTAAAGCAAATTTCATCCGCCTAACCTTAATAAATTCTTGTTGTCACGGTGTATATTTGATGTATAACAAGAGTATAACCAGTGTGCACATTGATTATACAATAAGTATACTGGCTAAAGTTTGTACAAAATAAATATTGCAGTTATTTTTTGTTATGAGCTTTGTTGGATTACTATTGTATAATTAAAAATCCCGAAGAAAAATGGAAACATAAATCAGACCTTGCACTTTAAGCTATGAATTCTTTTGAACATATTGTACTGAGGAAATAACAATTTGTTCGAGAAAATAATAGCAATCTTGTCATGTAATATGAACAAGAAGGAAAATTGAATAAGTTGATTTTAGACTCATAAAAAGACCATTTTTTGAATTTATATTTAATAGTTGAATTAATGGTCCGAAACATCTTGCAATATTCTACAAAACCAGATAATGAGAGAGAATAGAAAAATAAGAATAAAAAGAATTAATGGTAAAGCTAATGCCCAAAAGACAATATCCAAGAGGGTACTTGAAAGGAAAAAAAGAAGATTGCCAAGGGATTGGGTGACATGTTCGCATCTCGATCAAATCACATAAGTATATTTTATTAATATTAAAACACAAAAAAGTGAGCCCACAAAAAATAAAATAAAAAAGGCACAGTAAATTTCATAGACACAGGCCACGTATAACATAGGTTAATGCATTTGGACAACTTGACACTCTATAAAAAGACTTCAAAAGGGAATTTTTTTCTAGTTGTATTTAATGTTTAAACACTGTAATCAATAAGTTAATTAGGATTTAGGTGGATAATTCTTTAATCTTGAAAGCCACTGGCAGGTCTATAAGGAAGAAGCAGGTGTCGGATTAGCTTACTTCTTAAGGAGACTGATTCACTGTAATGCCCATTACTTATTTATTTATAGTTTGTTGGATTCCATTCTGGGTATGTGGTCCAATAAAATAAGATTAATTTTGTAAAAATATCAGGCTAAGCATGTTGTTAATACGTCATTAGGGAACAGATGGCGTTCAAAGTGATGATTTTGCTAGTCCGCATTAGAAGGTTAATATTCTTGATTTGCACACTTATATTTTCAGAATTTTTATTAGATATATTATTCAAGGTAGTACGGAGTAATAATTTTGTGGAACAATTATAAATAGCTAATTGAAAAAGGACCACAGAAATCAGTGCTCTTTTTTGTTCTAGGCAGAGAATACCCCAAAAAAATAAAAAATAAAATAATAAGGTAAAAAATCAATGATAGAAAAAGAAAAAAAAATGAGTATACTATTGATGTAAAAATGAGTGGTTAATTGTCTGTAATAGATTAATGTTCGGAACAAAATTTTAATTAAATAAGCATAGGGTAAAAGACGGTGCAAAATGAAAAAGAAAATAGAAACAATAGAAATGCTCAAGAATAGGAAGATTTTGCATTAAAATTTACGTTTAACGCAAGTTCAAAGCGGTGTTTTAAAAGGCAATTTGACGACTCTCCCCGAGGCTCGCTCTAGGGCGAGGCGCTGGCAAAACGCCCCGAGGCGCACGTTCGGGGCTTAGTTCCTATGAGACTTATGCCCTAAGCGCCTGACTGTACGCCCTAAACCTGCCTAACGCTCAACGCTCGGGGCTCGCCTAACAGTTCTTACATAAATTATATGTTAAATTCCTTAATTAAAATCGTTGACCCTCATAATTCTTTAACAAATGAATGATATTTTATAGTTTTTCATCTATACAAATAAGAAGATTGGGTGTAACCCAAACAACAAGTCGTAGTATTGCATATTTACTATTTGAGAACATTGTGAGGGTGAATATCACTTAATATTTCTTTTAAAAATACCATAGCCGATTTGTACATTTTCACTTGTCATTGGCCTTTTGTCCTACGTATCAAATTTATCATATTTTATTATTTCGCTTTATCATATTTTATTATTTCGCTATTTGAAAGTAATTTTAGTTTTATTCATGAAGGAGTTACGTTTTAATTATAATATTGATAAAGTTTATTGATATAAAATGACCAGTATGATAGTAGTATTGTTTTAAGAAACTGTGATTTTTTCATTGTTTGAAAGTTAAGATGTTAGAGTTGATATGTAATCCATAATAACTTTTATTTCATTGTATTATTTATACTTATAAAATTATGTTATATATAATTACAAGTTGTAAGCAAGGGTGGCTAGAGGGTGAAGCTAGTAAAGCTTCTGCTTTAGGCCCCAAAAGATTTTACCGATGAATTTTATGATTTAAATTTCTCTTTGATAATATTGAAGATTGTAAAAAGAAGTATAATATATATATATATATATATATAGACATAAAAAAAAAAAAAAAAAACACTATCTATGTAGTAAGAGCAATATTCTAAAACTTTGAACTAAACTACTCAAATCTTCATATTATTAAATAAAGTTTTTGCAGTAACATCTTAGGTAATATATTTAAAATACATGGTTAATATCTTATTGACTTTAATTGATCCTCACTAATATAAATACTAATGTTACTATATGAAGTGAAAGACAACAAGTATGAAAAATAAAAATAAAAAGGCAATACTAATTTTTTTAATGTAATTTTACATATTTAAAAATATTTATTTTATGAAATACAAAAAATTAAATACCTATGGGGCTTACGCCCCGTGCCTCAAGGCTTATGCCTCGCCGAGGCAAATGTAAAACGCCCCGCCTTATGCCCTCGCCTTTTAAGACACTGGTTCAAAATTTTTACGCATTAGAGTTTATAGAAATCTTTCTCAAAATTAAATACAATATTTGCTTGGAATGTACTAAGTATATATTTATTTCAATTTTTGACGATATTAATATTTGATTTGATGGATTCATATTCCACTCAGAAATATACTTATACAAACGGATTTAACTTTTCCACTTAAAATTGTCCTTATTATTGAAAGAGTCAAGTTAGTGGGCATCTTTAAATGTACAAATACGAAACAAGGAAGTAATGCTTTAAATTGAAAAACTGTTTTTATTCCAAGCATGAGATCATGATTATTTCATACAAGAAGACAACTAAGTACACTTATGCTACGCAGTTTACGTTTTTGAAAAATCAAAATTGAAATCTTTTGTTTTTAGTAGCAAATTTCGTTCTATGACAATCAAACATAAATATATTGACCAAAACTCGAATATTATAGTTTTTCACTAAAAAATATAACATAAATATCCTCCAAGAAGGTCAAAAAACATTCAGCTGAGACATTATCAATCCAAACACATAACTTCTATCGGAAAGAAAAAGGTCTGCCTATTTATTTTAGGATTTGGACATGTCGGCTTAGAACT